>NC_082378.1:607353-652568 GCF_027477595.1 Haemorhous mexicanus
CTCGCTGGACCAGCCCAAAACCACCACGAGATGGAGAAGCCCAAATGGGGCCATTTTGGGGTGGTTTGGGGCCATTTTGGGTGGTTTGGGGCCATTTTGGGGTGGTTTGGGGCCGATTTTGGGGTGATTTCAGGTGGGTTTGGGGGGTTACCTGTAGCACAGGTGAGTCTCACCTGGGCACACCTGCAGGCCTCGCTGGACCAGCCCAAAACCACCACGAGGATGGAGAAGCCCAAATGGGGCCATTTTGGGGTGGTTTGGGGCCATTTTGGGGTGGTTTGGGGCCATTGTTGGGCTTGATTTCAGATGAGGTTTTTGGGGGGGTTACCTGTAGCACAGGTGAGTCTCACCTGGGCACACCTGCAGGCCTCGCTGGACCAGCCCAAAACCACCACGAGGATGGAGAAGCCCAAATGGGGCCATTTTGGGTGGTTTGGGCCATTTTGGGGTGGTTTGGGGCCATTTTGGGGTGGTTTGGGGCCATTTTGGGGTGATTTCAGGTGGGTTTGGGGGGTTACCTGTAGCACAGGTGAGTCTCACCTGGGCACACCTGCAGGCCTCGCTGGACCAGCCCAAAACCACCACGAGGATGGAGAAGCCCAAATGGGGCCATTTTGGGGTGGTTTGGGGCCATTTTGGGGTGATTTCAGGTGGGTTTGGGGGGTTACCTGTAGCACAGGTGAGTCTCACCTGGGCACACCTGCAGGCCTCGCTGGGACCAGCCCAAAACCACCACGAGGATGGAGAAGCCCAAATGGGGCCATTTTGGGGTGGTTTGGGGCCATTTTGGGGTGGTTTGGGGCCATTTTGGGCAGGTTTCAGGTGGGTTTTTGGGGGGTTACCTGTAGCACAGGTGAGTCTCACCTGGGCACACCTGCAGGCCTCGCTGGACCAGCCCAAAACCACCATGAGAATGGAGAAGCCCAAATGGGGACCATTTTGGGGTGGTTTGGGGCCATTTTGGGCAGGTTTGGGGCCATTTTGGGGTGATTTCAGGTGGGTTTTGGGGGGTTACCTGTAGCACAGGTGAGTCTCACCTGGCACACCTGCAGGCCTCGCTGGACCAGCCCACGGCCACGGTGATGATGCACCGGACGGAGCCGACGGCCACGCAGAACCTGGCGCTGCAACTGGCCGAGAAGTTGGGGAACCTGGTGGAGAACAACGAGCGGGTGCTGGACCAGAGACAGGGAGCCTACGGGGGGGTACTTCAGAGGTGAGCACACCTGGGCACACCTGGGGCACACCTGGGTACACCTGGGGCACACCTGGGTACACCTGGAGCGCACCTGGGTACACCTGGGTCATACCTGGATACACCTGGAGCACACCTGGGTACACCTGGGCACACCTGGATACACCTGGAGCACACCTGGGTACACCTGGGGCACACCTGGATACACCTGGGGCACACCTGGATACACGTGGGCACACCTAGATACACCTGGGCCACACCTGGATACACCTGGGCACACCTAGATACAACTGGGCCACACCTGAACATACCTGGGGCACACCTGGACACACCTGGGGCATACCTGGGCACACCTGGGGCAGACCTGGGCACACCTGGATACACCTGGATACATCTGGGGCACACCTGGGTACACCTGGGCACACCTGAGGCACACCTGGATACACCTGGGCACACCTGGGTACACCTGGAGCGCACCTGGGTACACCTGGGTCATACCTGGATACACCTGGAGCACACCTGGGTACACCTGGGCACACCTGGATACAACTGGAGCACACCTGGGTACACCTGGGGCACACCTGGATACACCTGGGGCACACCTGGATACACGTGGGCACACCTAGATACACCTGGGCCACACCTGGATACACCTGGGCACACCTAGATACAACTGGGCCACACCTGAACATACCTGGGGCACACCTGGACACACCTGGGGCATACCTGGGCACACCTGGGGCAGACCTGGATACACCTGGGGCACACCTGGGCACACCTGGGTACACCTGGGGCACACCTGGATACACCTGGGCACACCGGGGCACACCTAGATATACCTGGGCCACACCTGGATACACCTGGGCCACACCTGGATACACCTGGGCACACCTAGATACAACTGGGGCACACCTGGATACACCTGGGGAACACCTGGATACACCTGGGGCACACCTGGATACACCTGGGGCACACCTGGATACAACTGGGGCACACCTGGATACACCTGGGCCACACCTGGATACACCTGGGCACACCTAGATACACCTGGGGCACACCTGGGTACACCTGGGCACACCTGGGTACACCTGGGTCATACCTGGGCACACCTGGGGCACACCTGGGCACACCTGCGTACACCTGGATACACCTGGACACACCTGGGTACACGTGGGGCATACCTGGGCACACCTAGATACACCTGGGGCACACCTGGATACACCTGGGGCACACCTGGATACACCTGGGGAACACCTGAGGCACACTTAGATACACCTGGGGCACACCTGGATACACCTGGGGCACACCTGGACACACCTGGGCACACCTAGATACACCTGGGGCACAACTGGACACACCTGGGGTACACCTGGATACACCTGGGTACACTTGGATACACCTGGGGCACACCTGGGAACACCTGGGCCACACCTGGGCACACCTGGGGCACACCTGGATACACCTGGACACACCTGGGTACACCTGGGTCATACCTGGGCACACCTGGGGCACACCTCGGCACACCTGGATACACCTGGACACACCTGGGTACATGTGGGGCATACCTGGGCACACCTAGATACACCTGGGGCACACCTGGATACACCTGGGGCACACCTGGGCACACCTGGGCACACCTGGGTACACCTGGGTCATACCTGGGCACACCTGGGGCACACCTGGGCACACCTGCGTACACCTGGATACACCTGGACACACCTGGGTACACCTGGGTCATACCTGGGCACACCTGGGTACACCTGGGCCACACCTGGGCACACCTAGATACACCTGGACACACCTGGGTACACCTGGGGCATACCTGGGCACACCTGGGTACACCTGGGGCACACCTGGACACACCCGAGCCCCGCCCCGCTCTCACCTGTCCATCTCTCCCTCCAGACCAGAAAGACGGCGGATACCGCAAGGGCGACGGGTACCTGCGGCGCGGCGGCTTCCGGCAGGAACGCAGCAACTACTGAGGCACACCTGGCCCGCAGAGACACACCTGGCCCACAGCGGGACCCTCACCTGCCCCAGAGATCCATCACCTGCCCCACAGAACCCTCACCTGTTCTGAAAATCCCCACAGCTGGGCAAAGAGCCATCACCTGCCCCACAGAGGCCTCACCTGCCCCACAGAGGCCTCACCTGCCCCACAGAGGCCTCACCTGCCCCATAGGTCCCTCACCTGTTCCATCGAGGGTCCCGCGGCTGGAAATTAATAAATGAGTAATTAAAGACTGCGTTAATGAGGCGTTCATTTGTGCGTTAATGAGGGGAGGGGCGGGGCCTGCCCCATAGATCCTCGCTCTGCCCCACAATTGACCCCCAAAGCTCCTCCCCTCACGTTTTCCCGCCTTTTTCTTCCCCTCACATTTTCCCGCCTTTTTTCTCCCCTTCACGTTTTCCCGCCTTTTTTCTCCCCTCACGTTTTCCCGCCTTTTTTCTCCCCTCACATTTTCCCGCCTTTTTTACCCCCTCACGTTTTCCCACCTTTTTTACCCCCTCACATTTTCCCGCCTTTTTTACCCCCTCACGTTTTCCCACCTTTTTTATCCCCTCACGTTTTCCCACCTTTTTTATCCCCTCACATTTTCCCGCCTTTTTCACTCCCTCACATTTTCCCGCCTTTTTTCTCCCCTGACATTTTCCTGCCTTTTTTCTCCCCTCACATTTTCCCGCCTTTTTTATCCCCTCACATTTTCCTGCCTTTTTCACCCCCTCACATTTTCCCGCCTTTTTTACCCCCTCACATTTTCCCGCCTTTTTCTTCCCCTCACATTTTCCTGCCATTTTCTTTCCCTCACTTTTTCCCGCCTTTTTTACCCCCCTCACATTTTCCTGCCTTTTTTATCCCCTCACATTTTCCCGCCTTTTTTACCCCCTCACATTTTCCCGCCTTTTTTCTCCCCTCACATTTTCCCGCCTTTTTTACCCCTTCACATTTTCCTGCCTTTTTTCTCCCCTCACACTTTCCCACCTTTTTCTTCCCCTCACATTTTCCCGCCTTTTTTACTCCCTCACATTTTCCCGCCTTTTTTACCCCCTCACCTTTTCCCGCCTTTTTCTTCCCCTCACATTTTCCCATTTTTATCCCCCTCACGTTTTCCCGCCTTTTATCTCCCCTCACATTTTCCCGCCTTTTTCTTCCCCTCACGTTTTCCCACCTTTTTTATCGCCCTCACATTTTCCCGCCTTTTTCTTCCCTCACATTTTCCCGCCTTTTTCACTCCCTCACATTTTCCCGCCTTTTTTACCCCCTCACATTTTCCTACCTTTTTTTTCTCCTCACATTTTCGGACCTTTTTCTTCCCCTCACATTTTCCCGCCATTTTCTTTCCCTCACTTTTTCCCGCCTTTTTTACTCCCTCACATTTTCCTGCCTTTTTCACCCCCTCACATTTTCCCGCCTTTTTTACCCCCTCACATTTTCCCGCCTTTTTTATCCCCCTCACATTTTCCCGCCTTTTTCACCTCCTCACGTTTTCCCACCTTTTTTATCCCCTCACATTTTCCCGCCTTTTTTATCCCCTCACATTTTCCCACCTTTTTTACCCCTCTCACATTTTCCTGCCTTTTTTCTCCTCTCACGTTTTCCCGCCTTTTTTCTCCCCTCACGTTTTCCCGCCTTTTTTCTCCCCCTCACATTTTCCCGCCTTTTTTCTCCCCTCACGTTTTCCCGCCTTTTTCTCCCCCTCACGTTTTCCCGCCTTTTTTCTCCCCTCACGTTTTCCCGCCTTTTTTACCCCCTCACGTTTTCCCGTCTTTTTTCTCTCCTCACATTTTCCCGCCTTTTTTAACCCCTCACATTTTCCCGCCTTTTTTCTCTCCTCACATTTTCCCGCCTTTTTCACCCCCTCACGTTTTCCCGCTTTTTTTACCCCCTCACATTTTCCCACCTTTTTTACCCCCCCTCACATTTTCCCGCCTTTTTTCTCCCATCATGGCTTCCCTTCACCCCTTCCCTTTATGGCTCCTTCCACGGTTTTTCTTCTCTCCATCCCCTCATGGCCGCCCCTTTCCCCATCTCCTTCATCCTTTCCCTTCATGGCTCCCACCATTTTCTCCTCTCAGGAATCTGGCCATTTTCTCCCTTAAAAATTTCCCATAATTTTCTCCTCTCACGGCTTCCCTTCTTCCTCTCCCCTCACAGTTTACTGCCATTTCATTCCCTCACAGTTTCCCTCCATTTTGTCCCCTCATGGCTTCCCTTTTCCCTGTCCCTTCACAGTTTGCCACCATTTTCTCCCCTCGTGGCTTCTCTTCTCCTTGTCCCTTCACAGTTTTCCACCATTTTGTCCCATCATGGCTTCCTTTCTCCCTGTCCCCTCACAGTTTCCCTCCATTTTCTCCCCTCACAGTTTCCCTCCATTTTGTCCCCTCAGGGCTTCCCTCCATTTTCTCTCCTCACAGTTTCCCTCCATTTTGTCCCCTCACAATTTCCCTCCATTTTGTCCCCTCACGGCTTCCCTCCATTTTATCCCCTCATGGCTTCCCTTTTCCCTGTCCCTTCACAGTTTGCCACCATTTTCTCCCCTCGTGGCTTCTCTTCTCCTTGTCCCTTCACAGTTTTCCACCATTTTGTCCCATCATGGCTTCCTTTCTCCCTGTCCCTTCACAGTTTATCTCCATTTTGTCCCCTCACAATTTCCCTCCATTTTGTCCCCTCACGGTTTCCCGCCATCTTCTCCCCTCACAATTTCCTGCCATTTTCTCCCTTCATGGCTTCTTCCTGTCCCCTCACAGTTTTCCACCATTTTCTCCCCTCATAGTTTCCCACCATTTTGTCCCCTCAGGGCTTCCCTCCATTTTGTCCCCTCACAGTTTTCCACCATTTTATCCCCTCATGGCTTCCCTTTTCCCTGTCCCTTCACAGTTTGCCACCATTTTCTCCCCTCGTGGCTTCTCTTCTCCTTGTCCTTCACAGTTTTCCACCATTTTGTCCCATCATGGCTTCCTCTCTCCCTGTCCCCTCACAGTTTCCCTCCATTTTCTCCCCTCAGGGCTTCCCTCCATTTTCTCTCCTCACAGTTTCCCTCCATTTTGTCCCCTCACAATTTCCCTCCATTTTGTCCCCTCACAATTTCCCTCCATTTTGTCCCCTCACGGTTTCCCGCCATTTTCTCCCCACACAATTTCCCTCCATTTTCTCCCTTCATGGCTTCTTCCTGTCCCCTCACAGTTTTCCACCATTTTCTCCCCTCATAGTTTCCCACCATTTTGTCCCATCATGGCTTCCTTTCTCCCTGTCCCTTCACAGTTTACCTCCATTTTCTCTCCTCACAGTTTCCCTCCATTTTGTCCCCTCACAGTTTCCCTCCATTTTGTCCCCTCACGGCTTCCCTCCATTTTGCCCCCTCATGGTTTCCCGCCATTTTCTCCCCTCATGGCTTCCCTCCATTTTGTCCCCTCACAATCTCCCTCCATTTTGTCCCCTCACAGTTTCCCTCCATTTTGTCCCCTCACGGATTCCCTCCATTTTGTCCCCTCACAGTTTGCCACCATTTTATCCCCTCATGGCTTCCCTTTTCCCTGTCCCTTCACAGTTTGCCACCATTTTCTCCCCTCGTGGCTTCTCTTCTCCTTGTCCCTTCACAGTTTTCCACCATTTTGTCCCATCACGGCTTCCTTTCTCCCTGTCCCTTCACAGTTTATCTCCATTTTGTCCCCTCACAATTTCCCTCCATTTTCTCCCCTCATGGCTTCCCTCCATTTTGTCCCCTCACGGCTTCCCTCCATTTTCTCCCCTCACGGCTTCCCTCCATTTTCTCTCCTCACAGTTTCCCTCCATTTTGTCCCCTCACAATTTCCCTCCATTTTGCCCCCTCACAGCTTCCCTCCATTTTGTCCCCTCACAGTTTCCCTCCATTTTGCCCCCTCACAGTTTCCCTCCATTTTGTCCCCTCACAGTTTCCCTCCATTTTGTCCCCTCACAGTTTCCCTCCATTTTGTCCCCTCATGGTTTCCCGCCATTTTGTCCCCTCACAGTTTCCCTCCATTTTGCCCCCTCACAGTTTCCCTCCATTTTGCCCCCTCACGGCTTCCCTCCATTTTGTCCCCTCACAATTTCCCTCCATTTTGTCCCCTCACAGTTTCCCTCCATTTTGTCCCCTCTGTGTGACCCACAGATTCTGCTGCATAACTCAATTTTAATAATATATTGACTTTAAATCCCTGATTAATTAATTAATTAACTCTTAATAATTAATGGTGTCTCCTGCCCTGTAACTATCCCCACAGATTCTGCCCCATGGTTCTGCCCTATTTTAATAAAATTAATTAATAGATTTTTTAAATTGTGAATTAATTAAATGATTATTTAATTTGTAATTTACAATTTATTAGTGAGCAGCAAGGGGGTGTCCCCTGCCCAAAAATCTGCCCCATAACCTCCCCCACAACTCCCCATTTTGATAAAATTAATTAATTGAATGACAAAGCCATTAATTAATTACTTTATATTATTAATTAATTATTCAACCCTCGTTAATGAGCAACAAGGGGATGCACCCTCCCCCATAACAGTGCCCCAAAAATCATTCAGCCACTAATTACTCATTAAAAAACCCCCTCGTTAATGAGTGACGAGGCTGGGGGAGGGGCAGCTTTGCCCCTTATTAATCCCTCACTAATTAACCCTGTTAATGAGTGACTCGAAGGGGGGGTGGGGGATAAATTCATCCCTCCCCCACCTCCCTCTGGGTCCTCCTGGTGCCGCCATAGGGCAGGGGGGGTCCCTGTGGAGATCTGTGGGGCAGGGGGGGTCCCTGGGGGGATTTATGGGGGGATCTATGGGGCAGGGGAGATCTATGGGGCAGGGGAGGCTCCTGGGGGGATTTATGGGGGGATCTATGGGGCAGAGAAGGTTCCTGGGGGGATTTATGGGGGGATTTATTGGGCAGAGGAGATCTATGGGAGGATTTATGGGGGGATCTATGGGGCAGGGGAGATCTATGGGGCAGGGACCACCCTTGGGGAGATCTATGGGGGGATCTATGGGGCAGAGGAGATCTATGGGGGGATTTATGGGGGGATCTATGGGGCAGGGGAAATCTATGGGGCAGGGGAGGCTCCTGGGGGGATTTATGGGGAGATCTATGGGGCAGAGGAGATCCTTGGGGGGATTTATGGGGGGATCTATGGGGCAGTGGAGATTCCTGTGGGGATTTATGGGGGGATCTATGGGGCAGGGGAGATCTATGGGGCAGGGACCACCCTTGGGGAGATCTATGGGGCAGAGGAGATCTATGGGGGGATCTATGGGGCAGAGGAGGTTCCTGGGGGGATTTATGGGGGGATCTATGGGGCAGAGGAGATCTATGGGGGGATTTATGGGGGGATGTATGGGGCAGAGGAGATCTATGGGGCAGGGGAGGTTCCTGGGGGGATTTATGGGGAGATCTATGGGGCAGAGGAGATCTATGGGGCAGGGGCCACCCTTGGGGGAATTTATGGGGGGATCTATGGGGCAGGGGAGATCTATGGGGCAGGGACCACCCTTGGGGAGATCTATGGGGCAGAGGAGATCTATGGGGGGATCTATGGGGCAGGGGAGGTTCCTGGGGGGATTTATGGGGGGATCTATGGGGCAGAGGAGATCCTTGGGGGGATTTATGGGGAGATCTATGGGGCAGAGGAGATCTATGGGGCAGGGACCACCCTTGGGGGGATTTATGGGGGGATCTATGGGGCAGGGACGCTCTGGGGGTAGATCTATGGGGCAGAGAGAGACCAAAGGCTGGAGAGGGTGCCTGTGGAGATCTATGGAGCAGAGGAGATCTGTGGGGCAGGAGAAGCCTGGGAGTAAATCTGTGGGGCAAGAGGGGTCTATGGGGGCATCTATGGGGCAGGGGGACTCAGCAGGTGGGGAGGGGTCGCCATTGCAGGTGCAGGTGCAGGTGAGGGAGGGCCGGGCCCTGGCGGTCCTGGGATGGTGGGAGCTGCTCCGGGGCCTGCTGGTGTTCGCCCTCTGCTCCCACCCCCGGCTGCAGCAGGACCCCGAGGCGGTGAGACCCCCTCCCCAAAAATGGGGACACCCCTACCCCAATTAGAGACCCCTGACCCTTAGAGAGACCCATAGAGAGACCCCTGACCCACTCTCAGGGCTTCCCGCCATTTTCTGCCCTCACAACCTGCCCCAGAAGTGACCTCCAAACCCCTCCCTTGCCCCATAAAAGCCCCCCAAATTCCACAAATAACCCCCCAACCCCCTCCTAGCCCTCTAAGTGACCCCTAAATCTCCAAATCTGCACCTAATTTCTGCCCCATAACCTGCTCCTAACCTCCATAAGTGAACCCCAAAACTCACCCCCGCTCCTCACAGTCATGGCGGGTCCTGCGCTGTGTCCCTCTGAAGCTGCTGTGGGGGGAAAGATGTCCCCTTCATCCTGTTCCCTCATGGCTCCCCTCATCTTCTTCCCTCAGGGATCAGGCCTTTTTGTCCCTTCAGGGCTTCCTTTCTTCCTGCTCCCTCACACTTTCCCACCATTTTCTCCCCTCACAGTTTCCCGCCCTTTTTTCCCCTCATACTCCCCCATCGTTTTCTTCCCTCAGTTTCCCACCATTTCCTCCTCTCACACTCCCCCACCATTTCCTCCCCTCACAGTTTCCCTCCACTTCCTCCCCTCACAGTTTCCTGCCCTTTTTTTCCCCTCACATTTCTCCTCCATTTCCTCCCTTCACACTTTCTTGCCCATTTTTTCCCCTCACACTTTCCCACCTTTTCCCTCCCCTCACACTCCCCCACCATTCTCTCCCCTCACATTTCCCTCCCCTCATGTTCCCACCATTTTCTCTCCTCACATTTTCCCGCCCTTTCCCTCCCCTCACACTCCCCCTCCATTTCTTCCCCTCACACTTTCCCTCCATTTTCTCCCTTCACACTTTCCCGCCCTTTCCCTCCCCTCACACTCCCCCTCCATTTCTTCCCCTCACACTTTCCCTCCATTTTCTCCCTTCACACTTTCCCGCCCTTTCCCTCCCCTCACACTCCCCCTCCATTTCTTCCCCTCACACTTTCCCTCCATTTTCTCCCTTCACACTTTCCCGCCCTTTCCCTCCCCTCACACTTTCCTTCCCTTTTCCCCCTCACACTCCCCCACCATTTTCTCCCTTCACACTTTCCCACCCTTTCCCTCCCCTCACACTCTCCCTCCATTTCCTCCCCTCACACTTTCCCTCCATTTCTTCCCCCTCACACTTTCCTGCCCTTTTCCCCCTCACACTCCCCCACCATTTTCTCCCCTCACACTTTCCCGCCCTTTCCCTCCCCTCACACTCTCCCTCCATTTCTTCCCCTCACACTCCCCCACCATTTTCTCCCCTCACACTCCCCCACCATTTTCTCCCTTCACACTTTCCCGCCCTTTCCCTCCCCTCACACTCCCCCTCCATTTTCTCCCCTCACACTTTCCCTCTATTTCCTCCCCTCACACTTTCCCGCCCTTTCCCTCCCCTCACACTCCCCCTCCATTTTCTCCCGATCCCACCCCAACCTCCCTCCCTTCCCCACAGTTCCTGCGGGCGTCCCGCCGGGTTCTGGGTGCCCACCTATGGCGAGCCCTTCTCTCCGTGTCCCTTTGGGGACAGTTTGCGGTCGGCCGCAGCCCGGCGGCCGTGCAGGAGCTGGGCCAGCGGCTCCGGGCTCGTGGCCTGCGGCCATTGCTGGCCCTGCCCATCGAGGGTGAGGGACCCGACGGCGAGGGGTGAGTTGGGGTCATTGAAGGGGTTTTAGGGTCACTAATGGTGTCCTGGGATCACTTATGGGGCAGTTGTGGGGTTACTTATAGGGTTTTGGGGTCAGTTATGGGTTATGGGGGTCACTTATGGGGTTTTAGGGTTACTAATGGTGTCCTGGGGTCACTTGTGGGTCACTGATGGGGTTTGGGGGTCACTTATGGGGCAGTTTTGGGGTCACTTATGGGGCTTTAGGGTCACTTGTGGGTCATTTGTGGGTCACTAATGGGGTTTGGGGGTCACTTGTGAGGCAATTTTGAGGTCATTTGTGGGGTTTTGGGGTCACCTGTGGGTTTGGGTCGCTTGGGGGGCACTGATGGTGTTTTAGGGTCATTGTGGGTCACTAATAGGGTTTGGTGTCACCTATGGATCTGGGGTTACTTGCGGGTCAGTAATGAGGTTTTAGGGTCACTTTGGGGTCACTTGTGGGTCACTGATGTTTTTGGGGTCCCCTGTGGGGCAGCGAGGCCTGGTTTGAGCAGAACTGTGGGGCAGCCCTGGAGTGTGTGGGGCTGGCGGCCGCCTCGGGCCCCGAGCCCGCCATGCAGCTGAAGGTGACGGCGCTGCTGAGCCAGCGGCTCTGCGTGAGTGGGGTGGGAGAGATCTGTGGGGTCGGGGGGGGATCTGTGGGGTCGGGGGGGGATCTGTGGGGTCAGAGGGGTGGGGTCTGTCAGGCAGGAGAGATCTGTGGGGTCAGTAGGGGATCTGTGGGGTGGGGTCTGTGGGGTCAATGGGGGATCTGTGGGGTGGGAGAGATCTGTGGGGTCAGGGGGGGATCTGTGGGGTCAGTGGGGGATCTGTGGGGTGGGATCTGTGGGGTCAGTGGGGGATCTGTGGGGTGGGAGAGATCTGTGGGGTGGGGTCTGTGGGGTCAATGGGGGATCTGTGGGGTGGGAGAGATCTGTGGGGTCAGTGGGGGATCTGTGGGGTGGGATCTGTGGGGTCAGGGGGGGATCTGTGGGGTCGGGGGGGATCTGTGGGGTCAGTGGGGGATATGTGGGGTCGGGGGGGGATCTGTGGGGTCGGGGGGGGATCTGTGGGGTCAGGGGGGAATCTGTGGGGTCAGGGGGGGATCTGTGGGGTGGGAGAGATCTGTGGGGTCAGGGGGGGATCTGTGGGGTCAGGGGGGGATCTGTGGGGTCAGTGGGGGATCTGTGGGGTGGGAGAGATCTGTGGGGTCAGGGGGGGATCTGTGGGGTCAGTGGGGGATCTGTGGGGTGGGATCTGTGGAGTCAGTGGGGGATCTGTGGGGTGGGAGAGATCTGTGGGGTCAGGGGGGGATCTGTGGGGTGGGAGAGATCTGTGGGGTCAGGGGGGGATCTGTGGGGTGGGATCTGTGGGGTGGGAGAGATCTGTGGGGTCAGGGGGGATCTGTGGGGTGGGAGAGATCTGTGGGGTCAGGGGGGATCTGTGGGGTGGGAGAGATCTGTGGGGTCAGGGGGGGATCTGTGGGGTGGGAGAGATCTGTGGGGTCAGGGGGGATCTGTGGGGTGGGAGAGATCTGTGGGGTCAGGGGGGGGATCTGTGGGGTGGGAGAGATCTGTGGGGTGGGAGAGATCTGTGGGGTCAGGGGGGGATCTGTGGGGTGGGAGAGATCTGTGGGGTCAGGGGGGATCTGTGGGGTGGGAGAGATCTGTGGGGTCAGGGGGGATCTGTGGGGTGGGAGAGATCTGTGGGGTCAGGGGGGGGATCTGTGGGGTGGGAGAGATCTGTGGGGTGGGAGAGATCTGTGGGGTCAGGGGGGGATCTGTGGGGTGGGAGAGATCTGTGGGGTCAGGGGGGGATCTGTGGGGTGGGGTCTGTGGGGTGGGAGAGATCTGTGGGGTCAGGGGGGATCTGTGGGGTCAGGGGGGGGATCTGTGGGGTGGGATCTGTGGGGTGGGAGAGATCTGTGGGGTCAGGGGGGGATCTGTGGGGTCAGGGGGGGGATCTGTGGGGTGGGGATCTGTGGGGTCTGTGGGGCAGGATTGGGATCTGTGGGGTTGGAGAGATCTGTGGGGTCAGGGGGGGATCTGTGGGGTGGGAGAGATCTGTGGGGTCAGGGGGGGATCTGTGGGGTGGGAGAGATCTGTGGGGTCAGTGGGGGATCTGTGGGGTGGGGTCTGTGGGGTCAATGGGGGATCTGTGGGGTGGGGTCTGTGGGGTGGGGATCTGTGGGGTCTGTGGGGCAGGATTGAGATCTGTGGGGCTCTGCGTGAGTGGGATGGGATCTCTGGGGTGGGGATGTGGGGCAGGATTGGGATCTATGGGGCAGATTTGGGATCTATAGGGCATGCTCAGCTCTGTGGGGCAGGTAAGGGATTTATGGGGCAGGATTGGGATCTGTGGGGCAGAACTGGGATCCATGGGGCAGGACTGGGATCTATGGGGCAGAACTGGGATCTGTGGGGCAGATTTGGGATCTGTGGGGCAGGTGAGGCCTCTCTGGGGCAGGTGAGGCCTGTATGGGTCAGGTGAGGCCTGTATGGGGCAGGTGAGGCCTGTATGGGGCAGGTGAGGCCTCTCTGGGGCAGGTGAGGCCTGTATGGGGCAGATGAGGCCTCTATGGGACAGGTGAGGCCTCTATAGGGCAGGTGAGGCCTGTATGGGACAGGTGAGGCCTGTATGGGGCAGGTGAGGCCTATATGGGGCAGGTGAGGCCTGTATGGGGCAGGTGAGGCCTGTATGGGTCAGGTGAGGCCTATATGGGGCAGGTGAGGCCTGTATGGGGCAGGTGAGGCCTGTATGGGGCAGGTGAGACCTGTATGGGGCAGGTGAGGCCTGTATGGGGCAGGTGAGGCCTGTATGGGGCAGGTGAGGCCTATATGGGGCAGGTGAGGCCTGTATGGGGCAGGTGAGGCCTGTATGGGTCAGGTGAGGCCTGTATGGGGCAGGTGAGGCCTGTATGGGGCAGGTGAGGCCTCTCTGGGGCAGGTGAGGCCTGTATGGGGCAGATGAGGCCTCTATGGGACAGGTGAGGCCTCTATAGGGCAGGTGAGGCCTGTATGGGACAGGTGAGGCCTGTATGGGGCAGGTGAGGCCTATATGGGGCAGGTGAGGCCTGTATGGGGCAGGTGAGGCCTGTATGGGGCAGGTGAGGCCTATATGGGGCAGGTGAGGCCTGTATGGGGCAGGTGAGGCCTATATGGGGCAGGTGAGGCCTGTATGGGGCAGGTGAGGCCTGTATGGGGCAAGTGAGGCCTGTATGGGGCAGGTGAGGCCTGTATGGGGCAGGTGAGGCCTCTATGGGGCAGGTGAGGCCTGTATGGGGCAGGTGAGGCCTGTATGGGGCAGGTGAGGCCTGTATGGGGCAGGTGAGGCCTGTATGGGGCAGGTGAGGCCTGTATGGGGCAGGTGAGGCCTATATGGGGCAGGTGAGGCCTATATGGGGCAGGTGAGGCCTGTATGGGGCAGGTGAGGCCTCTCTGGGGCAGGTGAGGCCTATATGGGGCAGGTGAGGCCTGTATGGGGCAGGTGAGGCCTCTATGGGGCAGGTGAGGCCCCTTGGCTGAGCCCTCTCTCTGGCCACGCCCCCGCAGGAGAAAATCTCACTCCGATTGGCCGAGCCGGATGGGGTGGGGCTTAACCCAGAAGAGGTGGCGGCCATGTTGGGTGGCCAGGTAACCCCTCCTCAATTGACCACGCCCCTTTTCACCTGGACCACGCCTCTTTTGCATTGACCACACCCCTTTGTCTGGGCCACGCCCCCTCCTGGCAGGTGCCGGAGCTCACCTGGCTCAGCCCGGCCGAGAACGAACACCTGGGGAGGGGCCTGAGGAGACTGGAGGAGGTGGCACAGGTGAGGGGGGAGGGGCAGGGGAGGGGTCTCAGGTGAGTTACCTGTGCTCGCCCACGTGGCAAAAGTGGCTTGGGCACACCTGGGCACACCTGGGCACGCCTGAGCCACACCTGGGCACACCTGGGGCACTCATGGGGATATCTGAGACACACCTGGGCACGCCTGAGCCACACCTGGGCACACCTGGGGCACTCATGGGGATATCTGAGACACACCTGGGCACACCTGGGCACACCTGGGCACACCTGGGCACGCCTGAGCCACACCTGGGCACACCTGGGCACACCTGGGCACACCTGGGGCACTCATGGGGATATCTGAGACACACCTGGGCACACCTGGGCACGCCTGAGCCACACCTGGGCACACCTGGGCACACCTGGGGGGTTCCTGAGCCTCATTTTGGGGTACCTGGGTACATTGGGCACACCTGAGCTCACCTGAACCACACCTGAGCCACCTGGGCACACCTGGGGCACTCATGGGGATATCTGAGACACACCTGGGCACACCTGGGCACACCTGAGCTCACCTGAACCACACCTGAGCCACACCTGGGCACACCTGGGGCACTCATGGGGATATCTGAGCCACACCTGGGCGCACCTGGGCACACCTGGGGTACTCATGGGGATATCTGAGACACACCTGGGCATACCTGGGCACACCTGGGCATGCCTGAGCCACACCTGGGCATACCTGGGCATACCTTAGCTCACCTTGGCACACCTGGGCCTACCTGAGCCACACCTAGGCCACACCTGGGGGGTTCCTGAGCCTCATTTTGGGGTACCTGGGCACATTGGGCACACCTGAGCTCACCTGAACCACACCTGAGCCACACCTGGGCACACCTGGGGCACTCATGGGGATATCTGAGACACACCTGGGCACACCTGAGACACACCTGGGCACACCTGGGCACACCTGGGGCACTCATGGGGATATCTGAGACACACCTGGGCACACCTGAGACACACCTGGGCACACCTGAGACACACCTGGGGCACTCATGGGGATATCTGAGACACACCTGAACGCACCTGGGCACACCTAAGCCACACCTGGGCACACCTGGGCACACCTGGGTGGTTCCTGAGCCTCATTTTGGGGTACCTGGGAACACCTGGGCACACCTGAGCCACACCTGGGCACACCTGAGCTCACCTGGGCACACCTGGGCCCACCTGAGCTCACCTGTCCCCTCCCCCAGGCCGCGGTGTCCCAGGACGTGCAGGTGCTGGTGGATGCTGAGATGTCTCACCTGAACCCCGCCCTCACCTGCCTCACCTGGGGGCTGATGTGGAGGCACAACCGGGCGGGGCCCCGCGCCCGCATCTGGCACACCTGGCAGGCCTACCTGAGGGTGAGCGGGCACACCTGGGCACACCTGGGCACACCTGGGGGGTACCTGGGCACACCTGGGAGGTACCTGGGCACACCTGGGGGTACCTGGGCACACCTGGGGGGTACCTGGGCACACCTGGGGGGTACCTGGGCACACCTGAGCTCACCTGTCCCCTCCCCCAGGACACCGAGGCTCACCTGGGGGCTCACCTGGCGCAGGTGGGCAGGGCCGGCCTCAGCTGCGGGGTGAAGTTGGTGCGCGGGGCTTACCTGGCCCAGGAGCAGGGGCGGGCCCGGGCTCGGGGCTGCCCCTCCCCCACCTGGGACACACCTGAGGAGACCTCGGCCAGGTGGGGGAGGGGCGGGAGTTTGGGGTTGAATTTGGGGAAAATTTTGTTAATTTGGGGTAAATTTGGTGAATATTGAGTTAGATTTAGTGATTTTTTGGTTTAATTTTGGGTTAAATTTGGTGAATTTTTGGTTTAATTTTGGGTTAATTTTGGGTTAAATTTAGTGATTTTTTGGTTTAATTTTGGGTTAAATTTGGTGAATTTTTGGTTTAATTTTGGGTTAATTTTGGGTTAAATTTAGTGATTTTTTGGTTTAATTTTGGGTTAAATTTGGTGAATTTTTGGTTTAATTTTGGGTGAATTTTGGGTTAAATTTGGTGAATTTTTGGGTGAATTTTGTGTGAATTTCTGCTGATTTTGGGCAAATTTTTGGCTGGGTTTGGGGTGAATTTCTGGGTGAATTTCCGCTGATTTTTTGGTGAATTTCCACTGATTTATGGGTGAATTTTGGGTGAATTTCCTCTGATTTTGGGGTGAATTTTGGGTAAATTTCTGCTGATTTCAGGCTGATTTCTGGGTGAATTTCCGCTGATTTTTGAGTGAATTTTTGGGTGATTTTCTGCTGATTTTTGGGTGAATTTTGGGTTCATTTCCTCTGATTTCAGGTGAATTTTTGGGTAAATTTCTGCTGATTTTTGGGTGAATTTTTGGGTGAATTTCTGCTGATTTTGGGGTGAATTTTCTCTGATTTCAGGTGAATTTTTGGGTGAATTTCCGCTGATTTCTGTGTGAATTTCTGCTGATTTTTGGGTGACTTCCCACTGATTTCTGGCTGATTTTGGGTTCATTTCCTGTGATTTTTCCACTGATTCCTGGCTGATTTTTGGGTCAATTTTTTCTTGAATTTACGCTGATTTTTGGGTGAATTTCTGCTGAATTTTGGGTTCATTTCCTGTGATTTCAGGTGAATTTTTGGGTGAATTTCTGCTATTTTTGGGGTGATTTTTGGATTCATTTCCTGTGATTTTTGCTGATTTTTGGGTGAATTTTTGGGTGAATTCCTCCTGATTTCTCTGTCTTTTCTGGCTGAATTTTGGGTTCATTTCCTGTGATTTTGTGCTGAGTTTTCTGTGATTTCTGCTTAATTTTAGGTGAATTTTTTGGTGATTTCTTTCTTGCCGATTTTTCTGTGATTTCTCTGTGATTTTTGGGTGAATTTTTGGGTGAATTCCCCCGGATTTCTGCCTGATTTCTGGCTGATTTTTGGTGAATTTTTTGGTGAATTTCTGCTGATTTCTCTGTGATTTCTGGCTGAATTTTGGGTTCATTTCCTATGATTTTGTGCCGATTTTTCTGTGATTTCTGGCTGAATTTTGGGTGAACTTTTGGGTGAATTCCCCCTGATTTCTGTGTGATTTCTGGCTGAATTTTGGGTGAATTTCCCGTGATTTTGTGCCGATTTTTCTGTGATTTCTGGCTGAATTTTGGGTGAATTTTTGGGTGAATTTCTGCTGATTTCTGTGTGAATTTCTGGCTGAATTTTGGGTTCATTTCCCCCAATTTTGTGCCGATTTTTCTGTGATTTCTGGCTGAATTTTGGGTGAATTTCCTGTTGTGTTTTTGTTGATTTCTGTGTGATTTCTGGCTGAATTTTGGGTCAATTTCCTGTGATTTTGTGCCGATTTTTCTGTGATTTCTCGGTGAATTTTTGGGTGAATTCTCCCTGATTTCTGGGTGATTTCTGGCTGAATTCTGGGTTCATTTTCTGTTACGTTTTTGCTGATTTCTGCCTGATTTCTGGCTGATTTTGGGTGAATTTTTGGGTGAATTTCTGCTGATTTTTCTGTGATTTCTGGCTGAATTTTGGGTTCATTTACTGTGATTTTGTGCTGATTTTTCTGTGATTTCTGGCTGAATTTTGGGTGAATTTTTGGGTGAATTTCTGCTGATTTTTCTGTGATTTCTGGCTGAATTTTGGATTAATTTCCCGTGATTTTGTGCTGATTTTTCTGTGATTTCTGCTTAATTTTAGGTGAATTTTTGGGTGATTTTCGGCCGATTTTTCTGTGATTTCTTTGTGATTTTTGGGTGAAATTTTGGGTGAATTCCCCCTGATTTCTGGCTGAATTTTGGGTTCATTTCCCCCAATTTTGTGTCGATTTTTCTGTGATTTCTGGCTGAATTTTGGGTGAATTTCCTGTTATGTTTTTGTTGATTTCTGGGTGATTTCTGGCTGAATTTTGGGTGAATTTCCTGTGATTTTGTGCCGATTTCTCTGTGATTTCTCTGTGATTTTTGGGTGAATTTTTGGGTGAATTCCCCCGATTTCTGTTTCATTTCTGGCTGGATTTTGGGTGAATTTTTGGGTGAATTCCCCCTGATTTCTGGGCGATTTCTGGCTGAATTTTGGGTTCATTTCCCGTGATTTTGTGCTGATTTCTTTGTGATTTCTCTGTGATTTTTGGGTGAATTTTTGGGTGAATTCCCCCTGATTTCTGGGCGATTTCTGGCTGAATTTTGGGCTCATTTCCCGTGATTTTGTGCCGATTTTTCTGTGATTTCTATGTGATTTTTGGGTGAATTTTTGGGTGAATTCCCCTTAATTTCTGGCTGATTTCTGCGTGATTTCTGGCTGAATTTTGAGTTCATTTCCCGTGATTTTGTGCCAATTTCTGGCTGAATTTTGGGTTCATTTCCTGTGATTTTGTGTCGATTTTTCTGTGATTCCTCTGTGATTTTTGGGTGAAATTTTGGGTGAATTTCTGCTGATTTCTGGGAGATTTCTGGCTGAATTTTGGGTTCATTTCCTGTGATTTTGTGCTGATTTCTGGCTGAATTTTGGGTTCATTTCCCGTGATTTTGTGCCGATTTTTCTGTGATTTCTCTGTGATTTTTGGGTGAATTTTTGGGTGAATTTCTGCTGATTTCTGGCCGAATTTTGGGTGAATTTTTAGGTGAATTCCCCCTGATTTCTGGCTGAATTTTGGGTGAATTTTTGGGTGAATTCCCCCTGATTTCTGGCTGAATTTTGGGTGAATTTTTGGGTGAATTCCCCCTGATTTCTGGCTGATTTCTGGCTGAATTTTGGATGAAATTTTGGGTGAATTCCCCTTGATTTCTGGCTGATTTCTCTGTGATTTCTGGCTGGTTTTTGGGTTCATTTCCCGTGATTTTGTCTCTCCCAGCTACGAGCGCTGCCTGCGGCTGCTCCTGGCCGCGCTGGCCCGGCCGCGCTCGCGCCTCTCGCTCATGGTGGCCACGCACAACGAGGGCTCGGCCCTGGCTGCTCTCAGGGGGTGAGAACGGGGCCAAAAATGGAGATTTTGGGGCTTTTTAAGGTCACTTCGATGGGGATTTTTGGTTTTTTTTGTTGGATTTTTTCTGACATTTTTGGGTGATTTTTGGGTGGTTTTTTTGGGATTTATTGTGAATTTTTTGGGGATTTTTAAAAATTATTTTAATGGGAATTTGAGGAGGATGTTTTAGGGATATTTGGGGATTTTTCTGGGAATTTGGTGGAATTTTAAGGGACATTTTTGAGATTTTTGGGGGTTTTTTTGGTGATTTTTCTGGATTTTTTTTTGGTTTTTATTGCCAATTTTTTGGGGTGATTTTAATGGGATTTTTTGGAGGATTTTTTAAGGATATTTGGAGGATTTTGGGGGGATTTTGGGGTGATTTGGGGGTGATTTTGGGGTGATTTGGGGTGATTTTGGGGTGATTTGGGGTGATTTTGGGGTTATTTTGGGGTGATTTTGGGGTGATTTTGGGGTGATTTGGGGTGATTTTGGGGGTGATTTTGGGGTGCTTTTCGGGTGATTTTCGGGGTGATTTGGGGGTGATTTTGGGGTGATTTGGGGGTGATTTGGGGGTGATTTTTATGGTAATTTTAGGAGGATTTTTTAAGGATATTTGGAGGATTTGGGGGTGATTTTGGGGGTGATTTTGGGGTGATATTGGGGTGATTTTGGGGTGATTTTGGGGTGATTTTGGGGTGATTTTGGGGTGATTTTGGAGTGATTTTGGGGTGATTTTGGGGTGATTTTCGGGGTGATTTTCGGGGTGATTTTCGGGGTGATTTTGGGGTGATTTGGGGGTGATTTTGGGGTGATTTTGTGCAAGCTCCAAAATCGCCGGATTTGACCCCAAATCCCCCCAGGCTGTCCCGGGTCCCGCCCGGCTCCGTTTGCTTCGGGCAACTGCAGGGGATGGGAGAGCACCTGAGCCTGGCCCTGGGTGAGTGACCCTGAGTGACCCTGAGTGACCCTGAGTGACCCTGAGTGACCCCTGAGTGACCCTAAGTGACCTCTGAGTGACCACTGAGTGACCCCTGAGTGACCCCTGAGTGACCCTGAGTGACCAATGAGTGACCCCTGAGTGACCCTGAGTGACCCTGAGTGACCCCTGAGTGACCCCTGAGTGACCACTGAGTGACCCCTGAGTGACCCCTGAGTGACCAATGAGTGACCACTGAGTGACCTCTGAGTGACCCCTGAGTGACCAATGAGTGACCAATGAGTGACCCTGAGTGACCCCTGAGTGACCCGGAGTGAACCCTGACCCCCGAGTGACCCCTGAGTGACCCTGAGTGACCAATGAGTGACCCCTGAGTGACCCGGAGTGACCCCTGACCCCCGAGTGACCCCGAGTGACCCCGAGTGACCCCGAGTGACCGCAGTGTCCGGCAGGCGCGGGCGGGTTCCCGGTCTACAAGTCGGTGGCTCTGGGTCCCCCCGAGGTGACGATCCCGTACCTGGCGCGGCGAGCGGCCGAGAACCGCGGGGCCCTGGGCGGGGCCAGGCGCGAGCGGGAGCTGATGTGGGCGGAGCTTCGGCGCAGGCTCCGCCCCTGGGCGTGAACCTCAAAATTGCCTTGAAAAATCCTGGAATTTCTACCCCAAAAATAAAAAAAAATCCATTAAAAACACCCCAAAGGGACCTAAAATCCTGGAGTGGGTGGGGCTGTGGGCGTGGCTTCAGCAAAGGCTCCGCCCCTTTGGGTGAATTCCAAAATTGCCTTGAAAAATCCTGGAATTTCTACCCCAAAAATTAAAAAAAATCGATTAAAAACACCCAAAATGGACCTAAAATCCTGGAGTGGGTGGGGCTGTGGGCGTGGCTTCAGCAAAGGCTCCGCCCCTTTGGGTGAATTCCAAAATTGCCTTGAAAAATCCTGGAATTTCCACCCCCAAAAATTAAAAAAAATCCATTAAAAACGCTCAAAATGGAGCTAAAATCCTGGAGTGGGTGGGGCTGTGGGCGTGGCTTCAGCACAGGCTCCGCCCCTGGGCGTGAACCTCAAAATTTCCTTGAAAAATCCTGGAATTTCTACCCCAAAAATTAAAAAAAAATCCCATTAAAAACACCCAAAATGGACCTAAAAACCTGGAGTGGGTGGGGCTGTGGGCGGAGCTTCAGTGCAGGCTCCGCCCCTGGGCGTGAACCCCAAAACTGCCTTGAAAAATCCTGAAATTTCTACTCCCAAAAATTAAAAAAAATCCATTAAAAACGCCCAAAATGGAGCTAAAATCCTGGAGTGGGTGGGGCTGTGGGCGTGGCTTCAGTGCAGGCTCCGCCCCTGGGCGTGAACTCCAAAATTGCCTCAAAAAATCCTGGAATTTCTACCCTAAAAATTAAAAAAAATCCCATTGAAAATACCCCAAAGGGACCTAAAAACCTGGGGTGGGTGGGGCTGTGGGCGTGGCTTCAGTGAAGGCTCCGCCCCTGGGCGTGAACCCCAAAATTTCCTTGAAAAATCCTGGAATTTCTACCCCAAAAATTAAAAAAAATCCATTAAAAACACCCAAAATGGACCTAAAAACCTGGAGTGGGTGGGGCTGTGGGCGTGGCTTCAGCGCAGGCTCCGCCCCTTTGTGTGAATCTCCAAAATTCCCCCAAAATCTCCCCCAAAATCCGGAAATTTCTACTCAAAAAATAAACGAAATCCCATTAAAACCAACCCGAATATGCCCAAATATGGAAGTGGGTGTGGCTCTTGCACAGGCTCCGCCCCTTTTCCATAATTTATTTTAAAAATCCCCAAAATTAAAAAAAAAAGTCCAAAATTTCTCCTCAAAAATACCAAAAAAATCTCATTAAAATTATACGATTATGCCCACATATGGTAGTGGGCGTGGCTATGGGCGTGGCTTAGATCAGGCTCCACCCACATCCCTAAAATTCCACCAAAATTTCCAAAAAATCCTGGAATTTCCATCCAAAAATTTAAAAAATCCCATTAAAACCCACTAAAATTAGGATAGCAACCCCAAAATCACCCAAATTTCCTAAAATTTCCCCCAAAATTCCCAAGTTTTTTTTTTTTCCCCAAGTTGGAAATTTGGGGGAAAAAAAGGAGGATTTGGGGTGACAAAAAAGGGAATTTTTGAGGGAAAAAAGGTGGAATTTTGGGGGAAAAGGAAAGTTCTGGGGGAAAATGAGGATTCTTCTGAAAGAAAAATAAAATTTTCGGAGCAAAATGTGAATTTTTGGGGGGAAAAATTGCGGATTTTTCGGGGAAAAATGGGATTTTAGGTGAGAAAATGTGATTTATTGAGGGACTTTTGATTTTGTATGGAAAAAGGGAATTTTGGGTAGAAAACCAAGGATTTTTAAGGAAAAAAGGTCTAAAAATGTGGATTTTAGGAGGGGAGTGTGAATTTTAGGGGCAGAAGGGTGAATTTTGCGGAATGAACTCCAATTTTGGGGGGAAAATGTGAATTTTTTGGGGAATTTGAGGGAACAAAATGTGCATTTAGGGGGGAAAAAAAAGATTAGGGGGGAGAAAATCGGATTTTGAAGGGACAAGTGGAATTTGGGTGGAAAAATGTGGATTTGGAGGTAAAAATTGCAGAATTTGTGACAAAAAAGTGGATTTTGGGGTAAAAATGTGGGTTTGGGGGTAAAAAAGAGCGATTTTTTGATGGAAAAAGAGGACTTTTGGGTCAGAAAAGGAGAATTTTGGGGATCAAGCCCTTTTTTGGGGATTCCGGTGTGGATTTTTGGGATTTGGGTGAATTTTGGGTGAATTTTGGGTGAATTTTGGGTGAAATTTGGGTGAAATTTGAGCGATTTTGGCGCCGTTGCGGGAGGGGCCGGGGGGGGCTCAAAATGGCGGCGGCTCCTGAGGGGAGGAAAAATGGCGGGAAAACGCCAACAGTGGGCGTGGCTCTGCGTGATGGGGGCGGAGTCACGGGTAGGGCGTGGCTACAACACAGCGGGCGCGCCATTAATAATTAAGTAATAACCAATTAATCAGCAGGGCGTGGCTTTATTGATGAGGGGGCGTGGATTAATTCCCCCACCCCCTCCTGTCTCAGCCAATCACCGCCGCGCCCCGCGGTTGCCATGACAACGCTCGCCCAACATGGCGCTTCCGCCCCGCTGCCTCCTGATTGGTTCCCCCCCCTCCTCGTGGGCGTGTTCCGACCAATCAGCGCCTCGCATTCCTGAGGGGCGGGGGGCGCGCGGCCGCCTCCATTTTGTGGCGCGCGGGAGCGGCGGCAGGGCGGGAAACCCGCGGTGGGCGTGGCTTGCCCTGAGGTGGAGGGGGGAAAGAGGGGCGTGGCTAACATCGCCCCTCCCAATCATCGCCCGCCAAGGGCGCGCCGCGTCCAATCAACGCCTCGCTGCCGACCACGCCTCCCTCCCCGAAGCCCCGCCCACCTCTCCCCTCACGCCGCTCTCCCTCCCCCCCCCCCTCCCTCAGAGCCCCCCGCCCCTCCCCCCACCCGATCCCCCCACCCCTCCCCCCTCCCCTCCCCTCCCCCTCCTCCTCTCCTCCCCGGCCGCGATTCGGTCGCGATTCGGTCGCGACTGTCGCGAGATGGACCCCGCGAACTGGAGCAGCTTCATCTTCCAGGTGGGGGGAGGGGCGGCGCCGCTGGGGGGGGGAGGGGTGGGGGAGGGGGGGTGGGGGAGGGGTGGGGGATCGGACTGGGAGCGCTGGAGGGGGAGGGGGAGGGGGGTGGGGCTGTTTGGGGGGGGGATGGGGGGAGGGAGGCTCGGACTGGGGGGACTGGGAGGGACTGGGAGGGACTGGGAGGGGTGGGGGTGGCACTGGGGGGGGTGGGGACAGCGGGGTGGGGCTGGACTGGGAGCACTGGGAGGGCTGGGGGGGACTGGGGGTGCCGGTACTGGGAGCACTGGGAGCACTGGGAGGGCTGGGGGTGATGGGGACACCAGTGTGGGTTTGTACTGGGAGCACTGGGGGTGATGGGGACACCAGTGTGGGTTTGTACTGGGAGCACTGGGAGGGCTGGGGGGGACTGGGGGTGATGGGGACACCAGTGTGGGTTTGTACTGGGAGCACTGGGAGCACTGGGAGGGCTGGGGGTGATGGGGACACCGGTGTCACTCTGTACTGGGAGCACTGGGGGTGATGGGGACACTGGTGTGGGTTTGTACTGGGAGCACTGGGAGGGCTGGGGGGGACTGGGGGTGCCGGTACTGGGAGCACTGGGAGGGCTGGGGGTGATGGGGACACCAGTATGGGTTTGTACTGGGAGCACTGGGAGCACTGGGAGCGCTGGGAGGGCTGGGGGTGATGGGGACACGGGTGTCACTCTGTACTGGGAGCACTGGGAGGGCTGGGGGTGATGGGGACACCAGTGTGGGTTTGTACTGGGAGTACTGGGAGCTGTTACTGGTGGCACTGGTGTTACTGGGAGTGATGGGGACACCGGTGTCACTCTGTACTGGTGACACTGGGGTGATGGGGACACTGATGTGGGTTTGTACTGGGAGCACTGGGAGCACTGGGGGTGCCGGTACTGGGAGCACTGGGAGCACTGGGAGGGCTGGGGGGGACTGGGGGTGCCGGTACTGGGAGCACTGGGAGCACTGGGAGGGCTGGGGGTGATGGGGACACCAGTGTCACTCTGTACTGGGAGCACTGGGGGTGATGGGGACACTGGTGTGGGTTTGTACTGGGAGCACTGGGAGGGCTGGGGGGGACTGGGGGTGCCGGTACTGGGAGCACTGGGAGGGCTGGGGGTGATGGGGACACCAGTATGGGTTTGTACTGGGAGCACTGGGAGCACTGGGAGCGCTGGGAGGGCTGGGGGTGATGGGGACACGGGTGTCACTCTGTACTGGGAGCACTGGGAGGGCTGGGGGTGATGGGGACACCAGTGTGGGTTTGTACTGGGAGTACTGGGAGCTGTTACTGGTGGCACTGGTGTTACTGGGAGTGATGGGGACACCGGTGTCACTCTGTACTGGTGACACTGGGGTGATGGGGACACTGATGTGGGTTTGTACTGGGAGCACTGGGAGCACTGGGGGTGCCGGTACTGGGAGCACTGGGAGCACTGGGAGGGCTGGGGGGGACTGGGGGTGCCGGTACTGGGAGCACTGGGAGCACTGGGAGGGCTGGGGGTGATGGGGACACCAGTGTCACTCTGTACTGGGAGCACTGGGGGTGATGGGGACACCGGTGTGGGTTTGTACTGGGAGCACTGGGAGGGCTGGGGGGGACTGGGGGTGCCGGTACTGGGAGCACTGGGAGGGCTGGGGGTGATGGGGACACGGGTGTCACTCTGTACTGGTGACACTGGGGTGATGGGGACACTGATGTGGGTTTGTACTGGGAGCACTGGGAGCACTGGGAGCACTGGGAGGGCTGGGGGTGATGGGGACACCGGTGTCACTCTGTACTGGGAGCACTGGGAGCACTGGGAGCACTGGGAGCACTGGGAGGGCTGGGGGTGATGGGGACACCGGTATGGGTTTGTACTGGGAGCACTGGGAGCCCCGGGGGTGATGGGGACACCAGTGTGGGTTTGGACTGGGAGCACTGGGAGCTGTTACTGGGAGCACTGGGAGCTGTTACTGGTGGCACAGGTGTTACTGGGAGCACTGGGGACACCGGTGTCACTCTGTACTGGTGACACTGGGGTGATGGGGACACTGATATGGGTTTGTACTGGGAGCACTGGGAGCACTGGGGGTGATGGGGACACGGGTGTCACTCTGTACTGGGAGCACTGGGAGGGCTGGGGGGGACTGGGGGTGCCGGTACTGGGAGCACTGGGAGCACTGGGGTGACGGGGACACCGGTGTCACTCTGTACTGGGAGCACTGGGAGGGCTGGAGGTGATGGGGACACCGGTGTGGGTTTGTACTGGGAGCACTGGGAGCACTGGGAGGGCTGGGGGTGATGGGGACACGAGTGTCACTCTGTACTGGGAGCACTGGGAGCACTGGGGGTGATGGGGACACTGATATGGGTTTGTACTGGGAGCACTGGGAGGGCTGGGGGTGATGGGGACACCGGTGTGGGTTTGTACTGGGAGCACTGGGAGCTGTTACTGGGAGCACTGGGGGTGACGGGGACACCGGTGTCACTCTGTACTGGTGACACTGGGGTGATGGGGACACTGATGTGGGTTTGTACTGGGAGCACTGGGAGCACTGGGAGGGCTGGGGGTGATGGGGACACCAGTGTTGCTCTGTACTGGTGGCACTGGGAGCACTGGGAGGGCTGGGGGTGACAGTGACACTGGCGTGGGTTTGTACTGGGAGCACTGGGAGCTTTTACTGGTGGTACTGGGAGCACTGGGGGTGACGGGGACACCAGTGTCGCTCTGTACTGGTGGCACTGGGAGCACTGGGAGGGCTGGGGGTGCCGGTACTGGTGGCAGTGGTGACACTGGGGAGATGGGGACACCAGTGTGGGTCTGTACTGGGAGCACTGGGAGCTGTTACTGGTGGCACTGGTGACACTGGGGGTGACGGGGACACCAGTGTGGGTTTGTACTGGGAGCACTGGGAATCATTACTGGTGGTACTGGGAGCACTGGGAGCACTGGGGGTGACAGTGACACTGGTGTGGGTTTGTACTGGGAGCACTGGGAGCACTGGGGGTGACAGTGACACTGGTGTGGGTTTGTACTGGGAGCACTGGGAGCACTGGGGTGATGGGGACACGGGTGTCACTCTGTACTGGGAGCACTGGGAGCACTGGGGGGGACTGGGGGTGACGGGGACACCAGTGTCGCTCTGTACTGGGAGCACTGGGAGCACTGGGAGGGTTGGGGGTGCCGGTACTGGTGGCACTGGTGACACTGGGGTGATGGGGACACCAGTGTGGGTCTGTACTGGGAGCACTGGGAGCTGTTACTGGTGGCACTGGTGACACTGGGGGTGATGGGGACACCAGTGTGGGTTTGTACTGGGAGCACTGGGAATCATTACTGGTGGTACTGGGAGCACTGGGAGCACTGGGGGTGACAGTGACACTGATGCGGGTTTGTACTGGGAGCACTGGGAGCTGTTACTGGGAGCACTGGGAGCACTGGGGGTGATGGGGACACCGGTGTCGCTCTGTACTGGGAGAACTGGTGGCACTGGGAGCACTGGGAGCTGTTACTGGTGTTACTGGGAGCACTGGGGTGATGGGGACACCGGTGTGGGTTTGTACTGGGAGCACTGGGAATCATTACTGGTGATACTGGGAGCACTGGGAGCACTGGGAGCACTGGGGTGACAGGGACACCGGTATGGGTTTGTACTGGGAGCACTGGGAGCTGTTACTGGGAGCACTGGGAGCTGTTACTGGGAGCACTGGGGGTGATGGGGACACCAGTGTCACTCTGTACTGGGAGCACTGGGAATCATTACTGGTGATACTGGGAGCACTGGGAGCACTGGGGTGACAGTGACACCGGTGTGGGTTTGTACTGGGAGCACTGGGAATCATTACTGGTGGTACTGGGAGCACTGGGAGCACTGGGGTGACAGGGACACCGGTATGGGTTTGTACTGGGAGCACTGGGAGCTGTCACTGGGAGCACTGGGAGCTGTTACTGGGAGCACTGGGGGTGATGGGGACACCAGTGTCACTCTGTACTGGGAGCACTGGGAATCATTACTGGTGATACTGGGAGCACTGGGAGCACTGGGGTGACAGTGACACCGGTGTGGGTTTGTACTGGGAGCACTGGGAGCTGTTACTGGGAGCACTGGGAGCACTGGGGTGACAGTGACACCGGTGTGGGTTTGTACTGGGAGCACTGGGAGCTGTTACTGGTGGCACTGGGAGCACTGGGGGTGATGGGGACACCGGTGTCACTCTGTACTGGGAGCACTGGGAGCTGTTACTGGTGGCACTGGGAGCACTGGGGGTGATGGGGACACCAGTGTCACTCTGTACTGGGAGCACTGGGAGCACTGGGAGCTGTTACTGGTGTTACTGGGAGCACTGGGGGTGATGGGGACACCGGTGTCGCTCTGTACTGGGAGCACTGGGAATCTTTACTGGTGGCACTGGTGACACTGGGGGTGACGGGGACACCGGTGTGGGTTTGTACTGGGAGCACTGGTGGCACTGGGAGCACTGGGAGCTGTTACTGGTGTTACTGGGAGCCCTGGGAATCTTTACTGGTGGCACTGGTGGCACTGGGAGTGATGGGGACACCGCTGTGGCTCCTGTTACTGGTTTTACTGGTCCGTACTGGTGCTACTGGTCCATTACTGGTTTTACTGGTCCATACTGACCTGTACTGGTTTATACTGGTCCGTGCTGGTTTATACTGGTCTGTACTGATTCTTACTGGTCTAAACTGGTCCATACTGGATTAGACTGGTCTGTATTGGTCCGTACCAGTCCCTACTGGTCTGTTACTGGCTTATACTGGTTTTACTGGTCCATACTGGTCCATACTGGTTTGTACCGATCCAAACTGGCCCAAACTGGTCCATACTGGTCCATATTCATCCATGCTGGTCCATACTGGGTCTATACTGGATCTAAACTGGTCCAAACCGGTTTATACTGGTCCATACCAGTCCAAACTGGTCCAGACTGGTGTATACTGGGTCTAAACTGGTCCATACCGGTCCATACCAGTCCAAACTGGTTTATACTTGTCCATACTGGTCCGTACCGGTCCATACCAGTCCAAACTGGTTTATACTTGTCCATACTGGTCCGTACCGGTCCATACCAGTCCAAACTGGTTTATACTTGTCCATACTGGTCCGTACCGGTCCATACCAGTCCAAACTGGTTTATCCTGATCCAGACTGGTTTATACTGGTCCATCCTTATCCATACCAGTCCGAACTGGTTTATACTGGTCCGTAATGGTTTATACTGATCCAGACTGGTTTATACTGGTCCATACCAGTCCAGACTGGTTTATACTGGTCCATACCAGTCCGAACTGGTTGATACTGGTCCGTAATGGTTTATATTGATCCAGACTGGTTTATACTGGTCCATTGTGGTTTATCCTGGTCCATACTGGTCCAGACTGGTTTATACTGGTCCAGACTGGTTTATACTGGTCCATTCTGGTTTATACTGGTCCATACTGGTCCAGACTGGTTTATACTGGTCCAGACTGGTTTATACTGGTCCATACTGATCCAGACTGGTTTATACTGGCCCATACTGGTTTTTACTGGTCCATACTGATCCAGACTGGTTTATACTGGCCCATACTGGTTTATACTGGTCCATACTGGTTAATACCACTCTGCCTCTCTCTCCCCCCCCCCCCCAGGCCGCCGCCGCCCCCTCCCCCTCCCCCCCCTCCCCCCTCCCCCCCTCCCCGTCGACCTCCTGCCCCTCCCCCCACCCCCCCCCCCACCCCCCGACCCTCCCCCTCCTCCCCCCTCCTCCGCCCCTCCCCCTCCCACCATCGACCCCTCCCCCCTCAAACCCGCCGCGGCGGCCGCGGTGACGTCACCGGAAACGGCGCCGGCGGCCGTGACGTCGGGCGGTGACGTCATCGCGGAAGGGCAAGGGCGCCCCGTACGTGTGCGGCCTGTGCGCCAAGGAGTTCAAGAACGGCTACAACCTGCGGCGCCACCAGGCCACGCACGGCTCCGCCCCCAGCGCCGCCAAGCGCCCCCCCGCGCCCCTCCCCCACCCTGCTGCCCCTCCCCCAGGACCTCCTGGAGGCCGCCCAGCACCCAAGGAGGTGGCGGCGAGGAGGGGACAGCGGGTGACAACGCCGCGACGGCGGCGGCGGCGGGGGACGAAACGCGCGGCGTCGTCGGCGGCGTCGCGGAAGAGCCACGCGTGCGACACGTGCGGGAAGGCGTTCCGCGACGTCTACCACCTGAAACGGCACCGGCTGTCGCACACGGACGAGCGGCCCTTCCAGTGCCCCGTGTGCCAGCAGCGCTTCAAGCGCAAGGACAGGATGGCCTCGCACGTCCGCTCGCACCAGGGACACGTGCACAAGCCCTACGCCTGCGGGCACTGCGGGAAGAGCTTCTCCAGGTGGGGGGGGGTCTTGGTCCTGGTGGGGGTTTGGGGTCAGCGTTGGGTCATGGTGGGGTTTGGGGTCATCGTTGGGTCGCGGTGGTCATTGGGTCATGGTGGTCATTGGGTCATGGTGGAGTTTGGGGTCTTGGTCATGGTGGGGTTTGGGGTCTTGGTCATGGTGGGGTTTGGGGTCAGCGTTGGGTCATGGTGGGGTTTGGGGTCTTGGTCGTGGTGGGGTTTGGGGTCATCATTGGGTCGCGGTGGTCATTGGGTCATGGTGGGGTTTGGGGGTCGGCCATGGGGCATGGGGGGTCTTGGGTCATGGTGGGGTTTGGGGTCAGCGGTGGGGCGTGGTGGGTCTTGGTCGTGGTGGGGTTTGGGGTCAGCGTTGGGTCATGGTGGGGTTTGGGTCATGGTGGTCATGGAGGGTTTGGGGTCATTGTTGGGTCATGGGGGGTCTTGGTCCTGGTGGGGTTTGGGGTCGGCCGTGGGGCGTGGGGGGTCTTGGTCCTGGTGGGGTTTGGGGTCATTGTTGAGTCATGGTGGGTCTTGGTCGTGATGGGGTTTGGGGTCAGCGTTGGGTCATGGTGGGGTTTGGGGTCTTGGTCATGGTGGGGTTTGGGGTCGGCCGTGGGGCGTGGGGGGGTCTTGGTCATGGTGGGGTTTGGGGTCAGTGGTGGGTCATGGTGGGGTTTGGGGTCATCATTGAGTCGCGGTGGTCATTGGGTCATGGTGGGGTTTGGGGTCATGGTGGGGATTGGGGTTGGCCGTGGGGCGTGGGGGGTCTTGGTCGTGATGGGGTTTGGGGTCATCCTTGGGTCATGGTGGGGTTTGGGGTCTTGGTCGTGGTGGGGTCTGGGGTCGGCCGTGGGGCGTGGGGGGGTCTTGGTCGTGGTGGGGTTTGGGGTCATGGTTGGGTCATGGTGGGCCTTGGTCGTGGTGGGGTTTGGGGTCAGCGTTGGGTTACGGTGGTCATTGGGTCATGGTGGGGTTTCGGGTCAGCGGTGGGGCGTGGAGGGTGTTGGTCATGGTGGGGTTTGGGGTCATCCTTGGGTCATGGTGGGTCTTGGTCGTGATGGGGTTTGGGGTCAGCGTTGGGTCATGGTGGGGTTTGGGGTCATGGTGGGGTCATGGTGGTCATTGGGTCATGGTGGGGTTTGGGGTCAGCGTTGGGTCATGGTGGGGTTTGGGGTCTTGGTCATGGTGGGGTTTGGGGTCATCCTTGGGGCGTGGGGGGTCTTGGTCATGGAGGGTTTGGGGTCAGCGTTGGGTCATGGTGGGGTTTGGGGTCTTGGTCGTGGTGGGGTTTCGGGTCATCCTTGAGTCATGGTGGTCATTGGGTCATGGTGGGGTTTGGGGTCAGCGTTGGGTCATGGTGGGGTTTGGGGTCATCCTTGGGTCATGGTGGATCTTGGCCGTGGTGGGGTTTGGGGTCAGCAGTGGGTCACGGTGGCCATTGGGTCGTGGTGGGGTTTGGGGTTGGCCATGGGGCGCGGTGGTCATTGGGTCATGGTGGTCATGGAGGGTTTGGGGTCATTGTTGGGTCATGGTGGGCCTTGGTCATGGTGGGGTTTGGGGTCAGCGGTGGGGCGTGGGGGGTCTTGGGTCATGGTGGGGTTTGGGGGTCGGCCGTGGGGCGTGGGGGGTCTTGGGTCATGGTGGGGTTTGGGGTCGGCCGTGGGTCATGGTGGGGTTTGGGGTCAGCACTGGGTCATGGTGGGGTTTGGGGTCTTGGTCGTGGTGGGGTTTGGGGTCAGCGTTGGGTCATGGTGGGGCTTGGGGTCGGCCGTGGGTCCTGGTGGGGTTTGGGGGTCTTGGTCGTGGTGGGGTTTGGGGTCAGCGTTGGGTCATGGTGGGGTTTGGGGTCGGCCGTGGGGCGTGGGGGGTCTTGGTCCTGGTGGGGTTTGGGGTCTTGGTCATGGTGGGGTTTGGGGTCGGCCGTGGGGCGTGGGGGGTCTTGGTCATGGTGGGGTTTGGGGTCTTGGTCGTGGTGGGGTTTGGGGTCAGTGGTGGGTCATGGTGGGGTTTGGGGTCATTGTTGGGTCATGGTGGTCATTGGGTCGTGGTGGGGTTTGGGGTCATCATTGGGACCTGGTGGGGTTTGGAGTTGGCCGTGGGGCGTGGGGGGGGTCTTGGTCCTGGTGGGGTTTGGGGTCGGCCATGGGGTTTGGGGTCTTGGTCGTGGTGGGGTTTGGGGTCGGCCGTGGGGCGTGGGGGGTCTTGGTCATGGTGGGGTTTGGGGTCAGCCATGGGGCATGGGGGGTCTTGGTCATGGAGGGTTTGGGGTCATGGTTGGGTCGTGGTGGGTCTTGGTCCTGGTGGGGTTTGGGATCAGCATTGGGTCGTGGTGGGGTTTGGGGTCAGCGTTGGGTTGTGGTGGTCATTGGGTGTCATGGTCATGGTGGGATTTGGGGTCAGCGTTGACTCCTGGTGGTCATTGGGTCATGGTGGGGTTTGGATCTTGGTGGCGTTTGGGGTCATCGTTGGGTCCTGGTGGTGTTTGGGTCCTGGAGGGTTTTGGTCATGGTGGGATTTGGGGTCATGGTTGGGTCCTGGGGGTGTTTGGGGTCTTGGTCATGGTGGGGTCTGGGGTCATCGTTGGGTCCTGGTGGTCATTGGGTCATGGTGGGGTTTGAGGTCATCATTGGGTCGTGGTGGTGTTTGGGTCATGGTGGGGTTTGGGGTCATGGTGGGCCATGGTGGTCACTGGGTCATGGTGGGGTCTGGGGTCATTGTTGGGTCATAGTGGGTCATGATTATGGTGGGGTTTGGGGTCAGCGTTGGGTCATGGTGGTCATTGGGTCATGGTGGGGTTTGGGGTCATGGTGGGGTCTGGGGTCATTGGGTCATGGTGAGACTGGTGGGACTTGGGGACATTGCCATGGTCACTGGTGGCACTGGTGCCACTGGTCAGTCACTGGTCAGTGGTGGTCATCCTTGGTCACCACTGGTCACTGCTGGTCACCATTGGTCACTGGTGGTCACTGGTGGTCACCCTTGGTCACCGGTGGTCACCACTGGTCACTGCTGGTCACTGCTGGTCACTGGTGGTCACCATTGGTCACTGGTGGTCACCACTGGTCACTGGTGGTCACCCTTGGTCACCACTGGTCACTGCTGGTCACTCCCCCAGGCCGGACCACCTGAACAGCCACGTCCGGCAGGTTCACTCCACCGAGCGGCCCTTCAAGTGCCAGGTGAGGCCACGCCCACTGACCACGCCCACTGACCACACCCACTGACTGGTCACGCCCACTGACTGTGCCCATGGAGTGACCACACCCACTGACAATGCCCACAGGCTGACCACGCCCACTGACCACACCCACTGACCACGCCCACAGACTGACCACGCCCACTGACCATGCCCACAATCTGACCATGCCCACAGACTGACCACACCCTCTGACCACGCCCAGTGACCATGCCCACAGGCTGACCACACCCACTGACCACACCCAACCCCCCTTTGGCTTCCCATGACCTCATGACCTCTCCTGACCCCTGGTTGACCCCTGAGTGACCCCTTGAGCCCCCGAGAGACCCCTTGACCACTCAAATGACCCCTGAGTGACCCCTTGACCCCCTGAGTGACCCCTGAGGGACCCCCTGGCCACCTGAGTGACCCTTGACCCTCTGAGTGACCCCCTGACCCCTGAGTGACCCCTTGAGCCCCTGAATGGCCCCTTGACCCCTGAGTGACCCCTTGACCCCTGAATGGCCCCTTGACCCCTGAGTGACCCCTTGACCTCCTGAATGACCCCTGACCCCTGAGTGACCCCCTGACCCCTGAGTTACCCCTGACCCCTGAGTGACCCCCGAGTGACCCCCTGACCCTTAAGTGACCCCTTGACCTCCTGAATGACCCCTGAGTGACTCCTTGACCTCCTGAATGACCCCTGACCCCTGAGTGACCCCGTGGCCCCTGAGTGACCCCCTGACCCCTGAGTGACCCCCTGACCCCCTGAATGGCCCTATGACCTCCTGAATGACCCCTGACCCCTGAATGACCCCCTGACCCCTGAGTGACCCCCTGACCCCCTGAAAGGCCCCTTGACCTCCTGAGTGACCCCCTGACCCCTGAGTGACCCCACTGACCCCCTGAGTGACCCCTTGACCACTCCAATAACCCATGACTGACCCCTGAGTGACCCCCTGAGGTACCCCTCTAGCCTCAAGTGACCCCCTGACCACCTGAGTGACCCCCTGACCCCTGACTGACCCCTTGACCCCTGAATGGCCCCTTGACCCCTGAGTGACCCCTTGACCTTCTGAATAACCCCTGACCCCTGAGTGACCCCCGAGTGAACCCCTGACCCCTGAGTGACCCCCTGAGTGACCCCTTGACCACTCCAATGACCCCTGACTGACCCCTGACCCCCGAGTGACCCCCGAGTGACCCCTGAGTCACCCCCCCCAGACGTGCGAGGCGGCCTTCGCCACGCGGGACCGGCTGCGGGCGCACGCGGTGCGGCACGAGGACAAGGTGCCGTGCCCCTCCCCCGTCCCCCGTCCTGACTGACCCCTGACCCCCGAGTGACCCCTGAGTGACCCCTGACCCCCAGTGACCCCCTGACCCCTGAGTGCCCCCTTGACCACTCCAATGACCCCTGAGTGACCCTGACTGAACGAGGACAAGGTGCCGTGCCCCTCCCCCATCCTCCATCCTGACTGACCCCTGAGTGACCCCTGACCCCTGACTGACCCCCGAGTGACCCCTGGGTGACCCCCCCAGACGTGCGAGGCGGCCTTCGCCACGCGGGACCGGCTGCGGGCGCACGCGGTGCGGCACGAGGACAAGGTGCCGTGCCCCTCCCCCGTCCCCCGTCCTGACTGACCCCTGAGTGACCCCTGACTGACCCCTGACCCCCGAGTGACCCCTGACTGACCCCTGACTGACCCCTGACCCCTGAGTGACCCCTGACCCCTGAGTGACCCCTTGACCACTCCAATGACCCCTGAGTGACCCCTGACTGATGAGGACAAGGTGCCGTGCCCCTCCCCCATCCGCCATCCTGACTGACCCCTGAGTGACCCCCTGACCCCTGAGTGACCCCTGACCCCTGAGTGACCCCCCCAGACGTGCGAGGCGGCCTTCGCCACGCGGGACCGGCTGCGGGCGCACGCGGTGCGGCACGAGGACAAGGTGCCGTGCCCCTCCCCCATCCTCCATCCTGACTGACCCCTGACTGACCCCTGACCCCCGAGTGACCCCTGAGTGACCCCTGACCCCCGAGTGACCCGAGTGACCCCTGAGTGACCCCTGACCCCTGAGTGACCCCTGAGTGACCCCCGAGTGACCCCTTGACCACTCCAATGACCCCTGAGTGACCCCTGACTGACGAGGACAAGGTGCCGTGCCCCTCCCCCGTCCTCCATCCTGACTGACCCCTGACTGACCCCTGACCCCTGAGTGACCCCTGACTGACCCCTGACCCCCGAGTGACCCCTGAGTGACCCCTTGACCACTGCAATGACCCCTGAGTGACCCCTGACTGACGAGGACAAGGTGCCATGCCCCTCCCCCATCCTCCATCCTGACTGACCCCTGACTGACCCCTGACCCCCGAGTGACCCCTGAGTGACCCCTGAGTGACCCCCCCAGACGTGCGAGGCGGCCTTCGCCATGCGGGACCGGCTGCGGGCGCACGCGGTGCGGCACGAGGACAAGGTGCCGTGCCCCTCCCCCGTCCTCCATCCTGACTGACCCCTGAGTGACCCCTGACCCCTGACTGACCCCTGACTGACCCCTGACCCCCGAGTGACCCCTGACTGACCCCTGACCCCCAGTGACCCCCTGACCCCTGAGTGACCCCTTGACCACTCCAATGACCCCTGAGTGACCCCTGACTGACGAGGGCAAGGTGCCGTGCCCCTCCCCCATCCTCCGTCCTGACTGACCCCTGAGTGACCCCTGACCCCCGAGTGACCCCTGACCCCTGACTGACCCCCCCCAGACGTGCGAGGCGGCCTTCGCCACGCGGGACCGGCTGCGGGCGCACGCGGTGCGGCACGAGGACAAGGTGCCGTGCCCCTCCCCCGTCCTCCATCCTGACTGACCCCTGAGTGACCCCTGAGTGACCCCTGAGTGACCCCTGACCCCTGACTGACCCCTGACCCCCCCAGACGTGCGAGGCGGCCTTCGCCACGCGGGACCGGCTGCGGGCGCACGCGGTGCGGCACGAGGACAAGGTGCCGTGCCCCTCCCCCGTCCTCCATCCTGACTGACCCCTGAGTGACCCCTGAGTGACCCCTGAGTGACCCCTGACCCCTGACTGACCCCTGACCCCCCCAGACGTGCGAGGCGGCCTTCGCCACGCGGGACCGGCTGCGGGCGCACGCGGTGCGGCACGAGGACAAGGTGCCGTGCCACGTCTGCGGGAAGCTGCTGAGCGCCGCCTACGTCAGCGACCACCTGCGGGTGCACGGCCCCGCCCCCCGCGGCCAGCCCGCCGCCAGAGGTGGGGGAGGGGCCCGAGGGAAGGGGGCGGGGCCGGCCGTCACTCGGGGAGGGGCCAGAGGGAAGTGGGAGGGGCCAGTGGTCACTCAGGGAGGGGTCAGCGGTCAGTGGGGGGCGAAAGGGTCAGTGGCCAGTAGGGGGCAGTAAAGTGTTTGGGGGTGTGGGAGGGGCTTAAGTGGGCGTGGTCAGTGGGCGTGGTCGGTGGGTGTGGTCAGTGGGTGTGGTCAGTGGGCGTGGTCGGTGGGTGTGGTCAGTGGGTGTGGTCAGTGGTCACTCAGGGAGGGGTCAGTGGTCAGTGAGGGAAGAAAGGGTTTAAGGCCACAAGGGGGCGCTAAAGTGTTTGGGGGTGTGGGAGGGGCTTAAGTGGGCGTGGTCAGTGAGGGAGGAGTCAGTGGGTGTGGTCAGTGGGGGGAGAAAGGGTCTGGGGGCGCTAAAGGGCGTGGGGGTGGGAGGGGCTTAAGTGGGTGTGGACAGTGGGTGTGGTCAGTGGGGGAGGGGTCAGTGGACACTCACAGAGGGGTTTGGCCAATAGGGGGCGTTAGAAAGCTGGGAGGGGGCGTGGCTTAAGAGGGTGTGGTCAGTGGGTGTGGCTGGGGGAGGGGCCTGAGAGTTTGGAGGGCTCCGGGTGGGGGAGGGGGTCACAACGAGTGGGGGCGGGGCTATAAAAATGGGGAGGGGCTTAAAGGGAGGGGGAGGGGCTCTGAGGTCGGGGGAGGGGCTTGACCCCCTACCTCCCCCCAGGGTGGGGGAGGGGCACCCCTTTGACCCCTCCCCCTTTTTCTGTCTCTTTCCCCACCCCTCCCCCCTTCCACAGGTTCCGGCTGCCCCGCCCCCTCCCCAAGCCCCGCCCCCGCCCCTCCCCCACCCCTGGACGGGACCCCCGGGGGCAGCCAGGGCTGGTGAGGGGGGCGGAGCCAACCTCACCCCTCCCCCACCCCCCAAACCCCTCCCCCACCCCTCAAGCTCCGCCCATTTTCCCTTCAAGCCCCGCCCCCAAATGGGGGGAGGGGGAAGGGCGGGGCGGGGCCAACCAATAAACAAATTGAGCTCCAAGAGGCTCCGCCCATTTTTTATGGGGGAGGGCTGGGATTGGATGGGCAGGGAGGGGGGCGGGGCCAAGAGGTGATGACGTCATGGCCACGCCCAGGGAGGATTTTGACCCAAATTTGGGATTTTTGGGCCCCAAAATTCCAATTTTTGACCCAAAATTCTGATTTTTTTCCCCCAAATTTGCGATTTCTGGGTCCAAAATTTTCATTTTTCACCCCAAATTTACAATCTCGACCAAAAATTGAGATTTTTTTTCCCCCACAAAATTTGTGAATTTTGCCCCAAATTTAATTTTTTTACCAATAATTGACATTTTTGATGCCAATTTTTAATTTACTCACCCAAAATTCAAAATTTTCCACCCCAAATTAAAAAATCTTCACCCAAAATTCAGAAATTTTTTTGCCCAAAACTCCAATTTTTTACCCCAAAATTCCATTTTTTCCACCCCAAATTCAGATTTTTTTTTTTCTTTTTTTTTGCTCCGAATTTGGAATTTTCCACCCCCAAATTTGAGAATTTTTTCCCCAAAAAAATCAAATTTTTCCAAAAAATTTTCTTTTTTAACCCTTCAAACCACAAATTCTCCACAAAACCCCCAAAGTTTTAAAAAATATTTTTATTTCCTGCCTCAAATTCCTTTTTTACTTCAAAATTCCATTTTTTTTCCTCCTTAAATTCTTTTTTTTTCTCAAAAATTCTTTTTTTCCCTTAGATCTCTTTTCACCTCCAAAAAAATCAATTTTTCCCCTCAAAATTTTGGCTTTTTTCGCCCCAAAAAATTCAATTTTTCTTGTGCAAAATTTTGCATTTTTTCCCTCAAATTTTCCAGTTTTACTCCCCCAAAAATTCTCTTTTTTCCCCTAAAAATTCAAATTTTTCCCTTCAAAAATTTTTTTTTTCCCCCCTAAATCCTCTTTTTCCTCCCAAAAAATTCAAATTTTCCCCCCAAATTTTGCAGTTTTTTTCCCAAAATTCATTTTTTTCCTCAAAAACAAAATTCTCATTTTTTCCCCCTAAAATTCAAATTTTTAACCCCAAAATTCCGTTTTTCTCTTCTTCTAAAATTCAAAATTTCCCCCCCCAGAATTTTGGATTTCTCTCTAAAATTCCATTTTTTCCACCTAAAATTCCAATTTTTTCCTAAAATTCCATTTTTTTCCCTCTAAAATTCCATTTTTTTCCCCCTAAAATTCAATTTTTTCTCTCCCCCATTTTTTTTTCCCCAAAAATTCTTTTTTTCACCCCAAAATTTTCTTTTTTTCCCCTTCTAAAATTCATTTTTTCCCCAAAAAAAATTTTGAATTTTTTCCAAAATTCTTTTTTATTTCTTTTTCCTACCAAAAATTCAAATTTTCCCCAAAATTTCCATTTTTCCCCTCAAATTTCACCCCCCCCCCCCCAAGAAATTCCAATTTTTTCGTTTTTCCCCCAAAAATTTTTTTGGGGTTTTTTAAACCAAAATTTTGTTTTTCTTCATAAAAATTCCAGGGTTTAACCCCAAAATTTGGGGTTTTTTCAGTGGTCACTCAGGGGTCACTCAGGGGTCACTCAGGGGTCACTCAGGGTCACTCAGGGTCACTCAGGGGTCACTCAGGGGTCACTCAGGGGTCACTCAGTGGTCATTTCCAGGGTCATTCCTTGACCAGTCCATGCGGTCACTCAGGGGTCACTTCCAGCATCTCTCAGTGGTCACTCCAAGGCCAATCCAGTGGTCACTCGATGGTCACTCAGAGGTCACTCAGAGGTCACTCAGAGGTCACTCAGTGGTCACTCAGTGGTCACTCCAAGGCCAATCCATTGGTCATTCCAGGATCACTTCCAGGGGTCACTCAGTGGTCACTCAGAGGTCACTCAGGGGTCACTCAGGGGTCACTCCGTGGTCACTCGGTGGTCACTCAGAGGTCAGTGGTCACTCAAAGGTCACTCAGAGGTCACTCAGAGGTCACTCAGAGGTCAGTGGTCACTCAAAGGTCACTCAGAGGTCACTCAGGGGTCACTCAGGGGTCACTCCTGGCCGCAGAAGGCAGCGTGAGCCCCCAGGGCGACGCCTCCGGCGGCGGCGATGGCGACTTCGGCCATCAGAGTGACCACAGCAACGGCCAGCGGCTGCTGGGGGAGGGGCACCTGCGGACAGCGGTCAGAGGTCACTCGGGGTCACTCAGGGGTCACTCAGAGGTCACTCAGGGGTCACTCAGGGGTCACTCAGGGTCACTCAGGGTCACTCAGGGGTCACTCGGGGTCACTCAGGGGTCACTCAGGGTCACTCAGGGTCACTCAGGGGTCACTCAGGGTCACTCAGGGGTCACGGGTCACTCAGGGGTCATTCAGGGTCACTCAGGGGTCACTCAGGGGTCACTCGGGGTCACTCAGGGTCACTCGGGGTCACTCGGGGGTCACTCAGGGGTCAGGGGTCACTCGGGGGTCACTCAGGGTCACTCAGGGGTCACTCAGGGGTCACTCAGGGGTCACTCAGGGGTCACACAGGGTCACTCAGGGGTCACTCGGGTCACCCAGGGGTCACTCACTGGTCACTCAGGGGTCAGGGGTCACTGGTCACTCGGGTCAGGGGTCACTCAGGGGTCACTCAGGGTCACTCAGGGTCACTCATTGGTCACTCAGGGTCACTCAGGGGTCACTCAGGGGTCACTCAGAGGTCACTCAGGGTCACTCAGAGGTCACTCAGGGGTCAGGGGTCACTCACTGGTCACTCACCTGCTCGCTCAGGTTGGCGAAGGCGTTCCCGTAGGCCCCGCCCCCCACCAGCCCCTCCCCCAGCGCCAGCGCCGCGGCCACGCCCAGCGCGGGCAGGAGGTGATTGACAGCCACGGCGGCCAATAGGAACGCGGCCAGCAGCACCTGGGGGCGGGGCCGGGGAAAACGGGGAGAAAAAGGGGAAAAGTGGTTAAAAATGGATCAAAAATGGGGAATTTGGGGGAATTTGGGGCATTTGGGGGGATTTGGGGAAAATTTGGGGGAAATTTGGGGGAAATTGTGAAAAAAATGGGATTAAAATTGGGGAAATTGGGGAAAATTGGGTTAAAAATGGGAATTAAAGTGGGGAAATTTGGGGGAAATTCAGGAAAAAATGGGGGAAAATTGGGATAAAAATTGAGATAAAAATTGGGGGAAATTTGGAGGAAAATGGGGGAAATTTGGGATTAAAATTGGGATTAAAGTGGGGGGAATTCCGGGGGAAAATTTGGATTAAAATTGGGTAAAGTTGGCGGGAAAAAGGGGATTTAAAAAGGGATTGAAATGGGGAAAAAATGGGGGAAATTCAGGGGAAATTGGGAAAAAAATTGGGGGAAAATTTGGATTTAAATGGGGAAATTTGGGAAAATTGGGGGGAAATTGGGAAAAAAATTTTGGGGCATTTTTGGGTCAATTTTTGGGTCATTTTTTGAGCAGTTTTGGTCATTTTTAGGGTCATTTTTTGGGTCATTTTTGGGTCATTTTTTGGTCATTTTTGGTCATTTTTTGGTCATTTTTGGGTCATTTTTGGGTCATTTTTTGGGTCATTTTTTGAGCAGTTTTGGGTCATTTTTTGGGTCATTTTTTGGTCATTTTTGGGGTCATTTTTTGGTCATTTTTTGTGCAGTTTTCGGTCATTTTTTGGTCATTTTTGGGTCATTTTTTGGTCATTTTTGGGTCATTTTTTTGTCATTTTTTTGTGCAGTTTTCGGTCATTTTTGGGTCCTTTTTTGGTCATTTTTTTGGGGCAGTTTTTGGTCATTTTTGGGGCAGTTTTTTGTCATTTTTTTGTGCAGTTTTGGGTCATCTTTTGTGTCATTTTTGGGGCAGTTTTGTGTCATTTTTGGGGCAGTTTTGTGCAGTTTTAGGTCATCTTTTGGGTCGTTTTTTGGTCATTTTTTGGTCATTTTTTGGTCACTTTATGGGTCGTTTTTTGGTCATGTTTTTTGGTAATTTTTCGGTCATTTTTGGGTCATTTTTGGGTCATTTTTGTGTCATTTTTGTGTCATTTTTTGGTCATTTTTGGGGTAATTTTTTGGTCATTTTTTGGTCATTTTTGGTCATTTTTTGTGCAGTTTTCGGTCATTTTTTGGTCATTTTTGGGTCATTTTTGGGGTCCTTTTTTGGTCAGTTTTTGGGCAGTTTTGGGTCATTTTTTTTGTCATTTCTTGGGTCATTTTTTGTGCAGTTTTGGGTAGTTTTTTGGTCATTTTTTGGCCATTTTTTGAGCAGTTTTGGGGCAGTTTTTGGTCATTTTGGTGTCATTTTTTGGGCAGTTTTGAGTCATTTTTTGGGTCATTTTTTGGTCACTTTTTTGTCAATTTTTGTGTCATTTTTGCTCATTTTTGGGTCATTTTTTTGGTCATTTTTGGGTCATTTTTGGTCTTTTTTTTGTGTCATTTTTTGGTCACTTTTTGGGTCAATTTTTGGGCAGTTTTTGGGTCATTTTTTGGTTATTTTTTGGTTCAATTTTTTTGTCATTTTTTGGTCATTTTTGGGTCATTTTTTGGTCATTTTTTGGTCATTTTTGGTCATTTTTTGGGTCATTTTTTGGTCATTTTTTTGGGTCATTTTTTGGGTCATTTTTTTGGTCATTTTTTGTGTCATTTTTGCTCATTTTTGGGTCATTTTTTGGTCATTTTTTTTGTCATTTTTTGGTCACTTTTTGGTCATTTTTGGGTCATTTTTTGGGTCATTTTTTGGTCATTTTTTTGGTCATTTTTTGGTCATTTTTTGGTCTTTTTTTTTTGGTCAATTTTGGTCATTTTTGGGTCATTTTTTGGTCATTTTTTCGGACATTTTTGGGTCATTTTTGTGCAGTTTTGGGTCATTTTTTGGTCATTTTTTGGTCATTTTTTGTGCAGTTTTTGGTCATTTTTTGGGTCATTTTTGGGTCATTTTTGGTCATTTTTTGCTCATTTTTTGTGTCATTTTTGCTCATTTTTGGGTCATTTTTTGCTCATTTTTTGGCCATTTTTTCGTCTTTTTTTGGGTCATTTTTGAGTCATTTTTTGGGTGATTTTGGGGCGGTTTGGGGCCGTTTTGGTGCCACCTGGAGCAGCCCCAGCCCCCAGAGGCGCCGCAGGCGGATCCAGCGCAGCGACGAGCGCGACACGAAGACGCCGGCCTGGTACAGGAGCTGCAGCCTGCGGGGGGGAAAGGGTTAAAAATTGGGGGAAAACCCGGAATTTTGGGTTAAAAATGGGGATTTTGGGGGGCTGAAAATTGGGAGTTTGGGGGTTGAAAATTGGGGGTTTTGGGGTTGAAATTTGGGATTTTCAAAGGTGAAAATTGGGAATTTTGGGTTGAAATTTGGAATTTTGGGGGAGAAAAGTGCAGATTTTTAGGGTTAAAATTTGGGATTTTTTTGGTTGAAATTTGGGAATTTTAGTGATAAATTTTCAGAGTTTCGAGGTTAAAAAATTGGAAATTTTGGGTTGAAAATTGGGAAATCTGGGGTTAAAAATTGGGAATTTTGGGAGTTGAAAATTGGGAATTTTGGGGGTTAAAAATTGGGAATTTTGGGTTGAAAATTGGGAATTTTGGGTTGAAAATTGGGAATTTTGGGGATTGAAAATTGGGAATTTTGGGGGTTAAAAATTGGGGATTTTGGAGGTTAAAAATTGGGAATTTTGGGTGTTAAAAATTGGGAATTTTGGGTTGAAAATTGGGAATTTTGGGGATTAAAATTGGGAATTTTGGGGGTTAAAAATTGGGAATTTTGGGGGTTAAAATTGGGAATTTTGGGGTTTAGCCCCGGGGTGGGGGAGGGGCTCTGGGCTCCCCTCCCCTCCCCCAGCCCGTCGCCGCCCCTCCCCCACTCACGTGCGGTACTGGGCGCTGTGGGGGAGGGGCGAGGAGGGGAAGTACAGCAGCTCCATCTGGGGGGGAGGGGCCAACATTGGGGGCGGGGCTTAGCAGCCCTGACCCCTCCCCCACCGCCCCCAAGCCCCTCCCCCACTCCTGAATACAATTTAAGCCCCGCCCCCACTGCAAATCTGCCTCCTTGAGCCCCTCCCCCATACCTTTAAGCCCCGCCCCCACCCATCTAGCCCCTCCCCCAACCTACATCCGCCATCTTGTGCCCCTCCCCCACCCAGACTCTGCCATATTAGCCCCTCCCCCCACCTTTAAGCCCCTCCCCCACCCCTTCCAGCCCCTCCCCCACACTTTAAAGCCCCTCCCCCACCCCCCAAGCCCCTCCCCCACAATAAATTCGCCATCTTGACCCCCCTCCCCCACCCTGATTTCCCCACTTTAGCCCCGCCCCCAGCCCTTTAAGCCCCTCCCCCACCCAGATTAGGCCCCTCCCCCTCCCCTCAAGCCCCTCCCCCACCCCATATCTGCCATTTTGAGCCCCTCCCCCACACCTTCAGGCCCCTCCCCAACACCTTTTTAAGCTCCTCCCCCACCCTCAAGCCCCTCCCCCACTCCAAATCCGCCGATTTAGCCCCTCCCCCACTCCTTTAGGCCCCTCCCCACCCCATTTTAAGCCCCTCCCCCACCCCAAATCCGCCATCTTGAGCCCCTCCCCCACGCCTTAAGGCCCCTCCCCCACCCTTTTAGCCCCCTCCCCCACCCCAAATCCGCCATGTTGAGCCCCTCCCCCACTCCTTAAGGCCCCTCCCCCACCCTTTTAGCCCCTCCCCCACCCAAAATCCGCCATCTTGAGCCCCTCCCAAACCCCTTTAGGCCCCTCCCCCACGCTTTAAGCCCCTCCCCCACCCCAAATCCGCCATCTTGAGCCCCTCCCAAACCCCTTTAGGCCCCTCCCCCACGCTTTAAGCCCCTCCCCCACGCCAAATCCGCCATCTTGAGCCCCTCCCAAACCCCTTTAGGCCCCTCCCCCACGCTTTAAGCCCCTCCCCCACCCCAAATCCGCCATCTTGAGCCCCTCCCCCACCCCGAATCCGCCATTTTAGACCTGCCCTGACCCGTTCAAGCCCCACCCCCACCCCTCAAGCCCCGCCCCCACCCTTTAAGCCCCGCCCCCACCCCATTAAGCCCCTCCCCCACCCCTCTAAGCCCCGCCCCCACCCACCAGCCCCTGGTTGACGAAGTACTCGGCGAAGTAAACGAGGCCCAGCGGCGCCCCCTGGCGGAGAGCGGCCTGAAGGGGAGGGGCTACATCAGGCCACGCCCCCTTCCCTTCCCCAAACCCCT
>NC_082378.1:652768-718737 GCF_027477595.1 Haemorhous mexicanus
TAACGAGCAACTCAAAGAGGCACCTCGAAGGGATTTGGCGGGATCATGCAAATCAGATGCTAATGAGCACAGTTATGCAAATGAGGCACTGAAAGCGAGGCGCAGGTCTTGGAAAGCACTTTTGTGGATTTATGCAAATGAGATGCAAATGAATGCACTTCATTCAAATCAGGTGCTAATGAGAGATGTGACCGGGCTCTTTAGAACGCTGTGGTGAATTTATGCAAATCAGATACTAATGAGCAAAAGATTTATGCAAATTAGGCGTTAATTACAAGTACCATGAGGCTTTAAAAGGGATTTATACCAAGTCCTGGATTTATGCAAATGAGGGAAAGTTTGGGGCACTTTGAGGGAATTCCAAAACTCCCACCAAGCTTTTAAAGGGGCCTATGCAAATGAGATGCAAATGAGGGTGGAAAGAAAGTTCCGGGGAGGGTTTGGAGGGGATTTGGGGGAACTTTGAGGAGATTTGGGGCAATTTTAGAGAAATTTCCCAGAACGATTTTAAGGACTGGAAAAGCTTCAAAGTGTGCTCATGCAAATGAGATGCTAATGAGATGCAAATGAGCAGAGAGAGGAGATTTTGGGAAGGGTTTGGAGGGGATTTGGGGGAATTTTGAGGAGATTTGGGGCAATTTTGGGGGAAAAAGTCCAGAATTGCTTCAGGGACCCGAAAACTTCAACTTTTTAAAAAGTATTCATGCAAATGAGATGCAAATGAGATGCAAATGAGACACGTTGAGGGTTTGGGGAGGGTTTGGAGGGGATTTGGGGGAACTTTGAGGAGATTTGGGGCAATTTTGGGAACTTTTCCAGAACGTTTTCAAGGACTGGAAAAGTTTCAAAGTGTGCTCATGCAAATGAGATGCTAATGAGATGTAAATGAGCAGAAAAAGGGGATTTGGGGAAGGGTTTTGAGGGAATTTGGGGGAATTTTGAGGAGATTTGGGGCAATTTTGGGAAAAATTCTTGGAAGTTCTTTGAAAACAAGAAAAATCTTACAAAGCTTTTAAAAGGGCGTTCATGCAAATGAGATGCAAATGAGAGGGAAAACTGGGAGTTCGGAATGGGTTTGAGAGGATTTTGGGCCAATTTGAGGAGATTTGGGGCAATTTTGGGGGAAAAAATCCAGAATTGTTTCAGGGACCCGAAAGCAACAAATATTTAAAGAGCATCCATGCAAATGAGATGCAAATGAGATGCAAATGAGACACAATGAGGTATTGGCAAGGGTTTGGAGAGGAATTGGGGGAATTTTGAAGAAATTTTAGAAAAAAAATTCTTAAAATGGTTTCAGGAATTAGGAAAGATTTTAAAGCGTGCTTATGCAAATGAGATGCAAATAAGATACAAAAGAGGGTTTGGGAAGGGTTTTGGGGAGGGGCTTGAGGGGATTTGGGGGAGATTTTGAGGAAATTTGGGGCAATTTCAGGAAAAATTCCTGGAAGGGCTTTAGGAATTAGGAAAGATTAGAAAGATACGCATGCAAATGAGATGCAAATGAGATGCAAACGAGGAGGGGAAAAGGGGCAATAGGAAAACTTTGGGGAGGATTTGAGACAAATTTGGAGAAATTTTGGGGAAATTTAAGGGAAAACTTCCCCAATTTTTTCAGGGATGGGGAAAGGCGGAAACGAGCGGCCATGCAAATGAGATGCAAATGAGAGGGGGGCGTGGCTTACAGGGCAGCCGGGCCTGCATGTCCGGGGCCAGCAGGAGCCGCTGGGGCAGCGCGAAGGTGGCCACGGGCGGGGGAGGGGCCGGCCCCGCCCCTTTGCCCAGATTTGGCGTGGGCGTGGCCACGGGGGCGGGGCCTCCCGCGGGGGTGGGCGTGGCCAACGAGGCCGCCGGGAGAGCTGGGGGGAGAACCACGTTAGGCCACGCCCACTTCATTTAAATACACCAAGCTCCACCCTTAATTAGGCCACACCCACCATTTAAAGACCCTAATTGCTAATTAGCTCTCTCTTAATTAGGCCCCACCCCTTCCTAATTAGCCCCACCCCTTAAGCCCCACCCCAATTAAGCTTCACCATTAGGCCTGACCCAAATTAAGCCCCACCCCTAATTAATGAGCTAAGCCTCACCCCCAATTACCCAAGTCTTAATTAATTTTCTTAATTAACCCTGCCCCTAATTAACCCCCAATTAAGCCCCACCCCTAATTAACCCTCATTTCCCATTACCCCTTATGCTAATTAGCCCCTAATTAACACCGAGAGCTAATTAACTCTTCTGCTAATTAGCGCCATCACTAATTCACCTCCATCCTAATTAATCTCCTCCCCTAATTAAGCCCAGCCCAATTAACACCCACCCCTAATTAACATGTTAAGCCCCACCCCCAATTACCCAAATTTTAATTAACTCTTCCAATAACCCCTCCCCTAATTAACCCCCCTTAATTAACCCCCAATTAAACCCATTCCTAATTAACCCCACCCCAATTAGCCCCGCCCCTCACCATGTGCGGGCCCTCCAGGGGGCGGAGCCAGCAGCGTGGGCGTGGCCCTGGGCGGGGCCAGCGCCAAGCCCAGCCCCAGGTTAAGCCCCGCCCCTTGTGTTGTCACCAAAGGGGCGGGGCCCGCGCTGGGGGGCGGAGCCTGGGCGTGGCCCAACGTGACGAGAGGCGGGGCCACCAGCAGGGGGGCGGGGTTTGGCGCGGAGAGGGCGGGGCTCGGCGCGGAGGGGGCGGGCGCCGGCGAGGCCACGCCCCCAGGGGCGGGGCGAGGGGCGGGGAGGAGCAGAACCGCCCGAGGCTCCGCCTTCGGCACCGGCTGGAGCATCCTGGGAAAGGGGGCGGGGTCAGGGCACGCCCACCTGGGACACGCCCACCGGGGACACGCCCACAGGTGTGTCCAACCTCCTCCAGGTGTGCCCAACCCCCATCCCAGGTGTGCCCAGGTGTGCCCAAGCCCCTCCCAGCCATGCCCAGGTGTGCCCAACCTCCCTCCCAGGTGTGCCCAGGTGTCCCCAAGCCCCTCCCAGCCACGCCCAGGTGTGCCCAGGTGTGCCCAGGTGTGCCCAACCTCCCTCCCAGGTGCCCCCAGGTGTGCCCAAACCCCCTCCCAGCCATGCCCAGGTGCGACCAAATCTCCCCTAGGTGTTCCCAGGTGTGCCCAAGCCCCTCCCAGGTGCCCCCAGCCATGCCCAGGTGTGCCCAGACGCACCCAAACCCCTCCCAGATTTGCCCAGGTGGCCCCAGGTGTGCCCAAACCCCCTCTGAGCTGTGCCCACGTGTGCCCAGGTGTGCCCAACCCCCCCCAGGTGTGCCCAGGTGAACCCAAATACCCTCCCGGGTGTACCCCAGCTGTGCCCAGGTGTGCCCAACCCCCATCCCAGCCGTACCCAGGTGTGCCCAGGTGTGCCCAACCTCCCTCCCAGGTACCCCCAGCCATACCCAGGTGTGCCCAGGTGTGCCCAAACCCCCTCCCAGCCATGCCCAGCTGTGCCCAGGTGTGCCCAGGTGTGCTCTAACCCCCTCCCAGCCATGCCCAGGTGTGCCTAGGTGTGCTCTAACCCCTTCCCAGATACCCCCAGCCGTGCCCAGGTGTGCCCAACCCCCCTCCCAGCCATGCCCAGGTGTGCCCAGGTGTGCTCTAACCTCCTCCCAGATACCCCCAGCCATGCCCAGGTGTGCCCAAACCCCTTCCCAGGTGTGGCCAGGTGTGGCCAGGTGTGCCCAACCCCCCTCCCAGCCACGCCCAGGTGTGCCCAGGTGTGCCCAGGTGTGCTCTAACCCCTTCCCAGATACCCCCAACCATGCCCAGGTGTGCCCAAACCCCTTCCCAGCCGTGCCCAGGTGTGCCCAACCCCCCTCCCAGCCATGCCCAGGTGTGCCCAGGTGTGCTCTAACCTCCTCCCAGATACCCCCAGCCATGCCCATGTGCCCCCAGGTGTGCCCAGGTGTGCCCAACCCCCATCCCAGCTGTACGGAGCCGTGCCCAGGTGTGCCCAGGTGTGCCCAACCCCTATCCCAGCCGTGCCCAGGTGCCCCCAGGTGTGCCCAGGTGTGCCCAGGTGTGCCCAGGTGCGCCGCTCACCTGTTGACCTTCATGCGGACGGGTTTGGGCCGCGGGGGGGGGGTCGGGGGCGGCGGCCACGTCCTCCAGGAGGCGCCGCGTGACGCGGAAGCGCGGCAGGAACCAATCGGCCGCGTAGCGCGACAGGTGAGCCTCCAGCGCCACCAGCTCGAACGGGGACAGGTCCACCTGCTGGGGACACACCTGCGTGACACACCTGGGACACCTGGGGGGGCACCTGAGTCACCTGTGCCCACCCCACAGGGACAGGTGAGCCTCCAGCGCCACCAGCTCGAACGGGGACAGGTCCACCTGCTGGGGACACACCTGCGTGACACACCTGGGACACCTGGGTCACCTGTGTGACACCTGAGTGACACCTGTGTGACACCTGAGTCACCTGTGCTCACCCCCAGAGACAGGTGAGCCTCCAGCGCCACCAACTCGAAGGGGGACAGGTCCACCTGCTGGGGACACACCTGCGTGACACACCTGGGGCACCTGGGTCACCTGTGTGACACCTGAGTGACACCTGAGTCACCTCAATGACACCTGAGTGACACCTGTGTGACATCTGTGTGACACCTGCAATACCTGAGTGACACCTGAGTGACCTCAATGACACCTGAGACACCTGAGTGACACCTGAGACACCTGAGTGACACCTGAGACACCTGAGTGACACCTGTGTGCCACCTGAGTGACACCTGTGTGACACCTGTGTGACACCTGAGTGACCCCAGAGACACCTGAGTGAGCTGTGATACACCTGAGTGACACCTGTGAGACACCTGTGTGACACCTGTGTGACACCTGTGTGACACCTGAGTAACTCCTGATACACCTGAGTGACACCTGTGTGACACCCGAGACACCTGTGTGACACCTGAGGGACACCTGAGTCACCTGTGCCCACCCCCAGGGACAGGTGAGGCTCCAGCGCCACCAGCTCGAACGGGGACAGGTCCACCTGCTGGGGACACACCTGGGTGACACACCTGGGACACCTGGGGGGGCACCTGAGTGACATCTGAGTAACTCCTGATACACCTGGGTGACACCTGTGTGACACCTGAGTAACTCCTGATACACCTGAGTGACACCTGAGTGACACCTGAGTGACCTGAGTGAGCTGTGATACACCTGTGTGACACCTGTGTGACACCTGAGTAACTCCTGATACACCTGAGTGACACCTGTGTGACACCTGAGTGACACCTGTGTGACACCTGAGTCACCTGTGCCCACCCCCAGGGACAGGTGAGCCTCCAGCGCCACCAGCTCGAACGGGGACAGGTGCGCCTGCGGGGGACACACCTGGGTGACACCTGGGGGGCACCTGATACACCTGGGTGACACTTGAGTGACACCTGTGTGACACCTGAGTCACACCTGAGTGACACCTGAGTGACACCTGATACACCTGAGTGACACCTGTGTGACACCCGAGACACCTGAGTGACACCTGAGGGACACCTGTGGCACCTGAGTGACTCCTGTGTGACACCTGAGTGACACCTGTGTGACACCTGAGTGACCTTTGATACACCTGAGTGTCACCTGAGGGACCTCTGGAACACCTGAGTGACTCCTGTGTGACACCTGCGACACCTGTGTGACACCTAAGTCACCGCAATGAGACCTGAGACACCTGTGTGACACCTGTGTGACACCTGAGTGACACCTGTGTGACACCTGAGTAACTCCTGATACACCTGGGTGACACCTGAGGGACACCTGCAATACCTGAGTGACACCTGAGTCACCTCAGTGACACGTCAGACACCTGAGTGACACCTGAGACACCTGAGTGACACCTGTGTGACACCTGAGTGACACCTGTGTGCCACCTGAGTAACTCCTGATACACCTGAGTGACACCTGAGTGACACCTGAGTGACCTGAGTGAGCTGTGATACACCTGTGTGACGCCTGTGTGACACCTGAGACACCTGAGTGACACCTGAGTCACCTGTGCCCACCCCCAGGGACAGGTGAGCCTCCAGCGCCACCAGCTCGAACGGGGACAGGTGCACCTGCTGGGGACACACCTGCGTGACACACCTGGGGCACCTGGGTGACCTCTGGTACACCTGAGTGCCACCTGTGTGACACCTGAGTGACACCTGTGTGACACCTAAGTAACTCCTGATACACCTGAGTGACACCTGAGAGACACCTGTGACACCTGAGTGACCCCTGAGACACCTGAGTGAGCTGTGATACACCTGAGTGACACCTGAGTAACTCCTGATACACCTGGGTGACACCTGAGTGACACCTGTGTGATACCTGAGACACCTGAGTGACACCTGAGTCACCTGAGTGACACCTGTGTGACACCTGTGTCACCTGTGCCCACCCCCAGGGACAGGTGAGCCTCCAGCGCCACCAGCTCGAACGGGGACAGGTGCACCTGCTGGGGACACACCTGCGTGACACACCTGGGACATCTGGGGGGGCACCTGAGTGACCTCTGGAACACCTGAGTGACACCTGAGTAACTCCTGATACACCTGTGTGACACCTGAGTAACTCCTGATACACCTGTGTGACACCTGAGTGACACCTGTGTGATACCTGAGACACCTGAGTGACACCTGAGTGACACCTGTGTGACACCTGAGTGACACCTGAGTCACCTGTGCCCACCCCCAGGGACAGGTGAGCCTCCAGCGCCACCAGCTCGAACGGGGACAGGTGCACCTGCTGGGGACACACCTGCGTGACACCTGGGGCACCTGGGTCACCTGTGTGACACCTGTGTGACACCTGAGTAACTCCTGATACACCTGAGTGACACCTGAGTGACACCTGTGACACCTGAGTGACCCCTGAGACACCTCAGTGAGCTGTGATACACCTGAGTGACACCTGTGTAACTCCTGATACACCTGGGTGACACCCGTGTGACACCTGCAATACCTGAGTGACACCTGAGTCACCTCAGTGACACGTCAGACACCTGAGCGACACCTGAGTGACACCTGATACACCTGACTCCTGTATCACCTGAGTGACACCTGAGTGACACCTGAGTGTCACCTGTGTAACCGGAGTGACCCCTGAGACACCTGAGTGAGCAGTGATACACCTGAGTGACACCTGAGACACCTGAGTGACACCTGTGTGACACCTGAGACACCTGAGCTGTGATACACCTGAGTGTCACCTGAGTCACCTCAATGACACCTGAGTAATCTGTGTGACACCTGAATGACACCTGAGTGACACCTGAGTGCCACCTGTGTGACACCTCAGTGACACCTGAGTCACCTCAATGACACCTGAGACACCTGAGTGACACCTGAGTGACACCTGTGTGACATCTTTGTGACACCTGAGACACCTGAGTGAGCTGTGATACACCTGAGTGACACCTGAGTGACACCTGAGTAACTCCTGATACACCTGAGTGACACCTGTGTGACACCTGAGACACCTGAGTGTCACCTGAGACACCTGTGTGACACCTGTGTGACACCTGAGTGACACCTGTGTGACACCTGAGACACCTGAGTGACACCTGAGTGACACCTGAGTCACCTGTGCCCACCCCCAGGGACAGGTGAGCCTCCAGCGCCACCAGCTCGAACGGGGACAGGTCCACCTGCTGGGGACACACCTGCGTGACACACCTGGGACACCTATGTCACCTGAGTGACACCTGAGAGACACCTGAGTGACACCTCAGTAACTCCTGATACACCTGAGTGACACCTCAGTAACTCCTGATACACCTGAGTGACACCTGAGTGACACCTGAGTGACACCTGAGTGACACCTGAGTGACACCTGTGTGACACCTGAGACACCTGAGTGACACCTGAGTCACCTGTGCCCACCCCCAGGGACAGGTGAGCCTCCAGCGCCACCAGCTCGAACGGGGACAGGTGCGCCTGCTGGGGACACACCTGGGTGACACACCTGGGACGTCACCTGTGTCACCTGTGTGACACCTGAGTGACACCTGAGTAACACATGAGTCACCTCAATGATACCTGAGTGACACCTCTGTCACCTGAGCGACACCCGAGTGACACCTGTGTGATACCTGAGACACCTGAGTCACCTGTGTGACACCTGAGTGACACCTGAGACACCTGAGTGACACCTGAGTCACCTGTGCCCACCCCCAGGGACAGGTGAGCCTCCAGCGCCACCAGCTCGAACGGGGACAGGTCCACCTGCTGGGGACACACCTGCGTGACACACCTGGGACACCTGGGTCACCTGTGTGACACCTGAGTCACCTCAATGAGACCTGAGTGACACCTGTGTGACACCTGAGTGACACCTGTGACACCTGAGTGACCCCTGAGACACCTGAGTGAGCTGTGATACACCTGAGTGACACCTGAGTCACCTCAATGAGACCTGAGTGACACCTGAGTGACACCTGAGTGACACCTGTGACACCTGAGTGACCCCTGAGACACCTGAGTGAGCTGTGATACACCTGAGTGACACCTGAGTCACCTCAATGAGACCTGAGTGACACCTGAGTGACACCTGAGTGACACCTGTGACACCTGAGTGACCCCTGAGACACCTGAGTGAGCTGTGATACACCTGAGTGACACCTGAGTCACCTCAATGAGACCTGAGTGACACCTGTGTGACACCTGCAATACCTGAGTGACACCTGAGTCACCTCAGTGACACGTCAGACACCTGAGTGACACCTGAGTGACATCTGATACACCTGTCTCCTGTATCACCTGAGTGACACCCGAGTGACACCTGAGTGTCACCTGTGTAACCGGAGTGACACCTGAGACACCTGAGTGAGCTGTGATACACCTGAGTGACACCTGTGTGACACCTGAGACACCTGAGTGTCACCTGTGTCACCTGTGCCCACCGACAGGGACAGGTGAGCCTCCAGCGCCACCAGCTCGAACGGGGACAGGTGCACCTGCTGGGGACACACCTGCGTGACACCTGGGGGGTACCTGATACACCTGTGTGACACCTGAGTGACACCTGTGTGACACCTGAGTGACTCCTGATACACCTGAGTGACACCTGTGTGACATCCGAGACACCTGTGTGACACCTGAGGGACACCTGTGGCACCCGAGTGACTCCTGTGTGACACCTGAGTGACACCTGTGTGACACCTGAGTGACCTTTGATACACCTGAGTGTCACCTGAGTGACCTCTGGAACACCTGAGTGACTCCTGTGTGACACCTGAGTGACCTTTGATACACCTGAGTGTCACCTGAGTGACCTCTGGAACACCTGAGTGACTCCTGTGTGACACCTGAGACACCTGTGTGACACCTAAGTCACCGCAATGAGACCTGAGACACCTGTGTGACACCTGTGTGACACCTGAGTGACACCTGAGTGCCACCTGTGTGACATCTGTGTGACACCTGTGTGACACCTCAGTGACACCTGAGTGACACCTGAGTCACCTCAATGACACCTGAGACACCTGTGTGACACCTGAGTGACACCTGTGTGACACCTGAGTGACACCTGTGTGATACCTGAGACACCTGAGTGACACCTGAGTCACCTCAATGAGACCTGAGTGACACCTGTGTGACACCTGAGTGACACTTGTGTGACACCTGAGTGGCACCTGAGTGACACCTGTGTCACCTGAGTGACAGGTGATACACCTGGGACACACCTGAGTGACACCTGAGTCACCTCTGATACACCTGAGTGACACCTGAGTGACACCTGGGACACACCTGGGACACCTGAGTGACACCTGAATGACTCCTGAGTGACACCTGGGACACACCTGGGGCACACCTGGGACACACCTGGGGCACACCTGAGTGACAAGTCATCCCAAACCTCTCCAGGTGTCTCCACGCACCTGTTGGACCCCGAATCCCCTCTGAACCCCCCAAACCACCTCACACCTGTCCCAGGTGTGTCCCACCCGTGCCTCTCTCACCTGTCCCAGGTGTGTCCCACCTGTCCCCGGTGTGTCCCACCCGTGCCTCTCTCACCTGTCCCAGGTGTGTCCCACCTGTCCCAGGTGTGTCCCACCTGTCCCAGCTGTGTCCCACCTGTCCCCCACCCATCCCCAGGAGTGTCCCACCTGTCCCAGGTGTGTCGCACTTGTGCCTCTCTCACCTGTCCCAGGTGTGTCCCACCTGTCCCCCACTCATCCCCAGCTGTGTCCCACCTGTCCCAGGTGTGTCCCACCTGTCCCCCACCCATCCCCAGGTGTGTCCCACCTGTCCCAGATGTGTCACACGCGCACCCCTCTCACCTGTCCCAGGTGTGTCTCACCTGTCAGGGTTGTGTCTCACCTGTCCCAGATGTGTCTCTCCTACCTGTCCCAGGTGCGTCCCACCTGTCCCCCACCCATCCCCAGGTGTGTCCCACCCGTCCCAGGTGTGTCCCACCCGTGCCTCTCACACCTGTCCCAGGTGTGTCCCACCCGTCCCAGGTGTGTCCCACCTGTGCCTCTCTCACCTGTCCCAGGTGTGTCGCACTTGTGCCTCTCTCACCTGTGCCAGGTGTGTCCCACCTGTCAGGGTTGTATCTCACCTGTCCCAGATGTGTCTCTCCCACCTGTCCCAGGTGTGTCCCACCTGTCCCCCACTCATCCCCAGCTGTGTCTCACCTGTCCCAGGTGTGTCTCACCTGTCAGGGTTGTGTCTCACCTGTCCCAGGTGTGTCTCTCCCACCTGTCCCAGGTGTGACTCACCTGGATCCCACCTCTCCTCCAGTGAGTCTCACCTATCTCAGGTGTGTCTCACCTGTCCCAGGTGAGTCTCTCTCACCTGTGTCTCACCTGTCTCACCTCAATCTCACCTGCCCCAGGTGTGTGTCTCACCTGTCCCAGGTGTGTGTCTCACCTGGAAGGGGTGTGGCTCTCTCACCTGTACCTCACCTATCTCAGGTGTGTCTCACCTGTCCCAGGTGTGTATCTCACCTGTCCAGGTGTGTATCTCACCTGCCCCAGGTCAGTGTCTCACCTGGAAGGGGCGCGTCTCTCTCACCTGTATCTCACCTGTCTCAGGTGTGAATGGTGTCTCACCTGTCTCAGGTGTGTCTCACCTGTCCCAGGTGTGTGTCTCACCTGTCCAGGTGTATCTCACCTGTCTCAGGGTGTGTCTCACCTGGAAGGGGTGAGGCTCTCTCACCTGTACACCTGTCCCAGGCACATGTCTCACCTGTCTCAGGTGTGTCTCTCTCACCTGTATCTCACCTGCTCCAGGTGTGTCTCACCTGTCTCAGGTGTGTATGGTCTCTCACCTGTCTCAGGGTGTGTCTCACCTGGAAGGGGTGTGGCTCTCTCACCTGTACCTCACCTGTCCCAGGTGCATGTCTCACCTGTCTCAGGTGTGTCTCTCTCACCTGTATCTCACCTGCCCCAGGTGTGTCTCACCTGTCTCAGGTGTGTGTCTCACCTGTCCAGGTGTGTATCTCACCTGCCCCAGGTGTGTCTCACCTGTCTCAGGTGTGTCTCTCTCACCTGTATCTCACCTGCCCCAGGCTTGTCTCACCTGTCCAGGTGTGTATGGTCTCTCACCTGTCTCAGGTGCATGTCTCACCTGTCCAGGTGTGTATGGTCTCTCACCTGTCTCAGGTGTGTCTCACCTGTCCCAGGTGCATGTCTCACCTGGAAGGGGTGTGGCTCCAGGGCGCGCAGCACCAGGGCAGGAGTGCCGAGGCAGAGCCCAGGTGTGTCTTACCTGTCCAGGTGTATCTCTCTCACCTGTATCTCACCTGTCTCACCTGTATCTCACCCATCCCAGGTGCATATCTCACCTGTCCCAGGTGTGTCTCACCTGTCCCAGATGCCCAGGTGCGTATCTCACCTGTCTCAGGTGTGTCTCACCTGTCTCAGGTGTGTCTCACCTGTCTCAGGTGTGTCTCTCTCACCTGTCTCAGGTGTGTCTCACCTGTCCAGGTGTGTCTCTCTCACCTGTCTCAGGTGTGTCTCACCTGTCTCAGGTGTGTCTCTCTCACCTGTCTCAGGTGTGTCTCACCTGTCTCAGGTGTGTCTCTCTCACCTGTCTCAGGTGTGTCTCACCTGTACCTCACCTGCCCCAGGTCAGTGTCTCACCTGGAAGGGGTGCGTCTGTCTCACCTATATCTCACCTGTCCCAGGTGTGAATGGTGTCTCACCTGTCTCAGGTGTATTTCACCTGTCTCAGGTGTGTGTCTCACCTGTCTCAGGTGTGTGTCTCACCTGTCTCAGGGTGTGTCTCACCTGTCTCAGGGTGTGTCTCACCTGTCTCAGGTGTGTCTCACCTGTCTCAGGGTGTGTCTCACCTGTCTCAGGTGTGTCTCTCTCACCTGTATCGCACCTGTCCCAGGTGTGTGGCTCACCTCTCTCAAGTCAGTGTCATCTGTCCCAGGTGTGTCTCACCTGCATCTCACCTGTCCCAGGTGTGTATGGTGTCTCACCTGTCTCAGGTGTCTCACCTGGAAGGGGTGTGGCTCTCTCACCTATCCCAGGTGTGTATGGTGTCTCACCTGTCTCAGGTGTGGCTCTCTCACCTGTCCCAGGTGTGTATGGTGTCTCACCTGTCTCAGGTGTGTCTCTCTCACCTGTCCCAGGTGTGTATGGTGTCTCACCTGTCCCAGGTGTGTCTCTCTCACCTGTCCCAGGTGTGTATGGTGTCTCACCTGTCCCAGGTGTATCTCTCTCACCTGTCCCAGGTGTGCATGGTGTCTCACCTGTCCCAGGTGTGTCTCTCTCACCTATCCCAGGTGTGTCTCTCTCACCTGGCCCAGGTGTGCATGGTGTCTCACCTATCCCAGGTGTGTATGGTGTCTTACCTGGCCCAGGTGTGGATGGTGTCTCACCTGGAAGGGGCGTGTCTCTCTCACCTGTCCCAGGTGCGCATGGTGTCTCACCTATCCCAGGTGTGTATGGTGTCTCACCTGTCCCAGGTGTCTCTCACCTGTCCCAGGTGTGTACGGTGTCTCACCTGTCCCAGGTGTCTCTCTCACCTGTCCTAGGTGTGTATGGTGTCTCACCTGTCCTAGGTGCGTGTCTCACCTGTCCTAGGGGTGTGTCTCACCTGGAAGGGGTGTGTCTCACCTGTCCTAGGTGTGTGTCTCACCTGTCCTAGGTGCGTGTCTCACCTGGAAGGGGTGTGTCTCACCTGTCCTAGGTGCGTGTCTCACCTGGAAGGGGTGTGTCTCACCTGTCCCAGGTGTGTATGGTGTCTCACCTGTCCTAGGTGTGTGTCTCACCTGGAAGGGGTGTGTCTCACCTGTCGCAGGTGTGTGTCTCACCTGGAAGGGGTGTGTCTCACCTGTCCTAGGTGTGTGTCTCACCTGGAAGGGGTGTGTCTCACCTGTCCCAGGTGTGTAGGGTGTCCCACCTGGAAGGGGTGTGTCTCACCTGGAAGGGGTGTGTCTCACCTGTCCTAGGTGTGTGTCTCACCTGTCGCAGGTGCGTGTCTCACCTGGAAGGGGTGTGTCTCACCTGTCCTAGGTGCGTGTCTCACCTGTCCTAGGGGTGTGTCTCACCTGTCCTAGGTGCGTGTCTCACCTGTCGCAGGTGCGTGTCTCACCTGGAAGGGGTGTGTCTCACCTGTCCTAGGTGCGTGTCTCACCTGTCGCAGGTGCGTGTCTCACCTGTCCTAGGTGTGTGTCTCACCTGGAAGGGGTGTGTCTCACCTGGAAGGGGTGTGTCCCACCTGTCCTAGGTGTGTATGGTGTCTTACCTGTCCTAGGTGCGTGTCTCACCTGGAAGGGGTGTGTCTCACCTGTCCTAGGTGCGTGTCTCACCTGGAAGGGGTGTGTCTCACCTGGAAGGGGTGTGTCTCACCTGGAAGGGGTGTGTCTCACCTGTCCTAGGTGCGTGTCTCACCTGGAAGGGGTGTGGCTCACCTGGAAGGGGTGTGTCTCACCTGTCGCAGGTGTGTATGATGTCTCACCTGGAAGGGGCGTGTCTCACCTGGAAGGGGTGTGGCTCCAGGGCGCGCAGCACCAGGGCGGGGGTGCCGAGGCAGAGCCCAGGTGTGACCAGCGGTGACGTCACGGGGCGTGGCTCGAACAGGTCGGGGTGGTTGCACACCTTGCGCAGCTGCATCAGCACGTTGATGACGCTCATGAAGTGACCGCTGGCCAGGGTGGCCTTGGTGCTGCGGGAGGGGACACCTGGCGGTTACCTGGGGCACCTGAGCTCAGGTGAGTTCACCTAGGGGTCACCTGGGGGGTTTAGCCATGAAGTGCCCACTGGCCAGGGTGGCCTTGGTGCTGCGGGAGGGGACACCTGGCGGTTACCTGAGGGCACCTGAGCTCACCTGAGCTCACCTGGCAACACCTGAGATCACCTGGGAACACCTGAGATCACCTGGGGGTCACCTGAGGGGTTTAGCCATGAAGTGCCCGCTGGCCAGGGTGGCCTTGGTGCTGGGGGAGGGGACACCTGGCGGTTACCTGGGGGTTACCTGAGATCAGGTGAGCCCACCTGGGAACACCTGGGGGCACCTGAGAACACCTAGGTGCACCTGGGGGCACCTGGGGGTCACCTGAAATCACCTGGGGGCACCTGGGGGTCACCTTGAGGGTCATTTGGTCTCACCTGGGAGCACCTGGAGGCACCTGAGATCACCTGGGGGTCACCTGGGGGTCATTTGGTCTCACCTGGGGGCACCTGGGGGTTACCTGAGATCACCTGAGATCACCTGGGGCACCTGAGGGTTACCTGGGGGTCACCTGAGGGGTTTAGCCATGAAGTGCCCGCTGGCCAGGGTGGCCTTGGTGCTGGGGGAGGGGACACCTGGCGGTTACCTGGGGGTTACCTGAGATCAGGTGAGCCCACCTGAGAACACCTGGGATCACCTGAGATCACCTGGGGCTACCTGAGGGTTACCTGGGGGTCACCTGAGGGGTTTAGCCATGAAGTGCCCGCTGGCCAGGGTGGCCTTGGTGCTGTGGGGGAGGGGACACCTGGCGGTTACCTGGGGGTTACCTGAGATCAGGTGAGTTCAACTGGGGGCACCTGGGGGGTTCAGCCATGAAGTGCCCGCTGGCCAGGGTGGCCTTGGTGCTGCGGGGGAGGGGACACCTGGCAGTTACCTGGGGCACCTGGGCTCACCTGAGCTCACCTGAGCTCACCTGGGAACACCTGAGATCACCTGAGAACACCTGGGGCACCTGAGGGTTACCTGGGGGTCACCTGAGGGGTTTAGCCATGAAATGCCCGCTGGCCAGGGTGGCCTTGGTGCTGCGGGGGGGACACCTGGGGGTCACCTGGGGCACCTGAGCTCACCTGAGCTCACCTGAGATCACCTGGGAACACCTGAGATCAGGTGAGTTCACCTGGGGGTCACCTGAAGGGTTCAGCCATGAAGTGCCCGCTGGCCAGGGTGGCCTTGGTGCTGTGGGAGGGACACCTGGCGGTTACCTGGGGGTTACCTGAGATCAGGTGAGCCCACCTGGGAACACCTGGGGGCACCTGGGAACACCTGGGGCACCTGAGGGTTACCTGGGGGTCACCTGGGGGGTTTAGCCATGAAGTGCCCGCTGGCCAGGGTGGCCTTGGTGCTGCGGGGGGGACACCTGGGGGTTACCTGAGCTCACCTGGGATCACCTGAGAACACCTGAGATCACCTGGGAACACCTGGAGGCACCTGAGATCACCTGGGGGTCATTTGGTCTCACCTGGGGGCACCTGGGGGTTACCTGAGATCACCTGGGGGCACCTGGGGGTCACCTGAGGGGTTTAGCCATGAAGTGCCCGCTGGCCAGGGTGGCCTTGGTGCTGGGGGAGGGGACACCTGGCGGTTACCTGGGGGTTACCTGAGATCAGGTGAGCCCACCTGGGAACACCTGAGATCACCTGAGAACACCTGGGGGCACCTGGGGTCACCTGAGGGGTTCAGCCATGAAGCGCCCGCTGGCCAGGGTGGCCTTGGTGCTGCGGGGGGGACACCTGGCGGTTACCTGGGGGCACCTGAGCTCACCTGGGAACACCTGAGATCACCTGAGAACACCTGGGGCACCTGGGGGCACCTGGGGGTCACCTGAGGGGTTTAGCCATGAAGTGCCCGCTGGCCAGGGTGGCCTTGGTGCTGGGGGAGGGGACACCTGGCGGTTACCTGGGAACACCTGGGAGCACCTGGGAACACCTTGGGGCACCTGGGGGCACCTGGGATCACCTGGGGGCACCTGGGAACACCTTGGGGCACCTGGGGGCACCTGGGAACACCTGAGGGTCACCTGGGGGGTTTAGCCATGAAGTGACCACTGGCCAGGGTGGCCTTGGTGCTGCGGGGGGGACACCTGGCGGTTACCTGGGGGTTACCTGAGATCAGGTGAGCCCACCTGGGGTTACCTGGGGGCACCTGAGGGTCACCTGGGAGGTTTAGCCATGAAGTGCCCGCTCGCCAGGGTGGCCTTGGTGCTGCGGGGGGGACACCTGGGGGTTACCTGGGGGTTACCTGAGATCAGGTGAGCCCACCTGAGAACACCTGAGGGCACCTGGGGGGTTCAGCCATGAAGTGCCCGCTGGCCAGGGTGGCCTTGGTGCTGCGGGAGGGACACCTGGCGGTTACCTGGGGGCACCTGAGCTCACCTGAGCTCACCTGGGAACACCTGAGATCACCTGAGAACACCTGGGAGCACCTGGGGTTACCTGGGGGCACCTGAGGGTTACCTGGGGGTCACCTGGGGGGTTTAGCCATGAAGTGCCCACTGGCCAGGGTGGCCTTGGTGCTGGGGGAGGGACACCTGGGGGTTACCTGAGATCACCTGGGGGCACCTGAGATCACCTGAGCTCACCTGGGAACACCTGGGGGCACCTGGGGGTCACCTGGGGGGTTTAGCCATGAAGTGCCCGCTGGCCAGGGTGGCCTTGGTGCTGGGGGGGAGGGGACACCTGGCGGTTACCTGGGGCACCTGAGCTCACCTGAGATCACCTGAGATCACCTGAGATCACCTGAGATCACCTGGGGCACCTGAGGGTTACCTGGGGGTCACCTGAGGGGTTTAGCCATGAAGTGCCCGCTGGCCAGGGTGGCCTTGGTGCTGGGGGAGGGGACACCTGGCGGTTACCTGGGGGTTACCTGAGATCAGGTGAGCCCACCTGGGAACACCTGAGATCACCTGAGAACACCTGGGGGCACCTGGGGGTCACCTGAGGGGTTTAGCCATGAAGTGCCCGCTGGCCAGGGTGGCCTTGGTGCTGTGGGAGCGACACCTGGGGGTTACCTGGAGGTTACCTGGGGGCACCTGAGCTCACCTGAGCTCACCTGGGAACACCTGAGATCACCTGGGGCTACCTGGGGGTCACCTGAGGGGTTTAGCCATGAAGTGCCCGCTGGCCAGGGTGGCCTTGGTGCTGGGGGAGGGGACACCTGGGGGTTACCTGGGGGTCACCTGGGAACACCTGAGCTCACCTGGGAACACCTGAGATCACCTGTGGGCACCTGGGAACACCTGAGGGTCACCTGAGGGGTTCAGCCATGAAGTGCCCGCTGGCCAGGGTGGCCTTGGTGCTGTGGGAGGGGACACCTGGCGGTTACCTGGGGGCACCTGGGAGCACCTGGGATCACCTGAGATCACCTGGGGGTTACCTGAGCTCACCTGGGGGCACCTGAGATCACCTGGGAGCACCTGGGATCACCTGAGATCACCTGGGGGTTACCTGAGCTCACCTGAGGGCACCTGAGATCACCTGGGGGTTACCTGGGATCACCTGAGATCACCTGGTGGTTACCTGAGCTCACCTGGGGGCACCTAAGATCACCTGGGGGTCATTTAATCTCACCTGGGGGTTACCTGAGATCAGGTGAGCCCACCTGAGAACACCTGGGGGCACCTGGGGTCACCTGAGGGGTTTAGCCATGAAGTGCCTGCCGGCCAGGGTGGCCTTGGTGCTGCGGGGGGGACACCTGGGGGTTACCTGGGGGCACCTGAGCTCACCTGAGCTCACCTGAGCTCACCTGAGATCACCTGAGATCACCTGAGATCAGATGAGCTCACCTGGGGGCACCTGGGGGTTACCTGTGGGGCACTTGAGATCACCTGGGGGTCACCTGGGGGTCATTTGGTCTCACCTGGGAGCACCTAGGAGCACCTGGGGGTTACCTGAGATCACCTGGGCGTTACCTGAGATCACCTGGGGCCACCTGATCTCACCTCGGGGCACCTGAGATCACTTGGGAGCACTTGGGGGGGTCACCTGAAATCACCTAGGGGTCACCTGAGGGTCATTTGGTGTCACCTGGCGTCACCTGGGGGTTACCTGAGATCACCTGGGGGTCACCTGAGGGTCACCTGAGGGTCACCTAAGCTCCTCTGTGGACACCTGAGATCACCTGGGGGTCACCTGAGATCACCTGAGGGTAACCTAGGATCACCTGGGGGCCACCTGAGATCACCTGGAGGTCACCTGGGGTCACCTGAGAGCACCTGACACCTTTAAGGAAATTTGGGAGGAATTTCAGGAATTTGGGGCTCCCAGGTGTGCCCAGGTGTGCCCAGGTGTGCCCAGGTGTGCCGCCTCACCTGACCTGGCCCGTGACGTCATCAGAAACCTTGAACAGGTGGATTTTGGGTAAATTTGGGGGGAATTTGATGAAATTTGGGTTGATTTTAACGGGAATTTCGGGAATTTTCGGCACCCAGGTGTGCCCAGGTGTGCCCAGGTGTGCCCAGGTGTGCCACCCTCACCTGGCCCGGCTCATGACGTCATCAAAGACCTTGAGCAGGTAAATCTTGGGTGGATTTGGGTGGAATTCTGTGAAACTTGGGTCGATTTTAACGGGAATTTCGGGAATTTTTGGGCTCCCAGGTGTGCCCAGGTGTGCCCAGGTGTGCCCCCTCACCTGACCTGGCCCATGACGTCATCAGAAACCTTGAACAGGTGGATTTTGGGTAAATTTGGGGGGAATTTGATGAAATTTGGGTCGATTTTAACGGGAATTTCGGGAATTTGGGGCTCCAAGGTGTGCCCAGGTGTGCCCAGGTGTGCCACCCTCACGTGGCCTGGCTCATGACGTCATCAAAGACCTTGAGCAGGTAAATCTTGGGTGGATTTGGGTGGAATTCTGTGAAACTTGGGTCGATTTTAACGGGAATTTCGGGAATTTTTGGGCTCCCAGGTGTGCCCAGGTGTGCCCAGGTGTGCCACCCTCACCTGACCTGACCCATGACGTCATCAGAAACCTTGAACAGGTGGATTTTAGATAAATTTGGGTGGAACTTGATGAAACTTGGGTCGCTTTTAACGGGAATTTCGGGAATTTTTGGGCTCCCAGGTGTGCCAAGGTGTGCCCAGGTGTGCCCAGGTGTGCCACCTCACCTGGCCTGGCCCATGACATCACCAGACACCCCAAAAAGGTGAATTTCGGGTGGAATTTGACGAAACTTGGGTCGATTTTAACAGGAATTTCGGGAATTTTCGGCTCCCAGGTGTGCCCAGGTGTGCCCAGGTGTGCCCAGGTGTGCCGCCTCACCTGGCCTGGACCATGACGTCATCAGAAACCTTGAACAGGTGAATTTTAGATCAACTTGGATGAAATTTGATGAAATTTGGGTAGAACTTCATGGGAAATTTGGGAATTTTTGGGCTCCCAGGTGTGCCCAGGTGTGCCCAGGTGTGCCCAGGTGTGCCACCCTCACCTGGCCTGGCCCATGACGTCATCAGAAACCTTGAACAGGTGGATTTTAGATAAATTTGGGGGGAATTTGACGAAACTTGGGTCGATTTTAACGGGAATTTCGGGAATTTTCGGCTCCCAGGTGTGCCCAGGTGTGCCCAGGTGTGCCCAGGTGTGCCGCCTCACCTGGTCTGGCCCATGACATCACCAGACACCCCAAAAAGGTGAATTTTGGGTGGAATTTGACGAAACTTGGGTCGATTTTAACGGGATACTTGGGAATTTTTCGGCTCCCAGGTGTGCCCAGGTGTGCCGCCTCACCTGGTCTGGCCCATGACATCACCAGACACCCCAAAAAGGTGAATTTTGGGTGGAATTTGACGAAACTTGGGTCGATTTTAACGGGATACTTGGGAATTTTTCGGCTCCCAGGTGTGCCCAGGTGTGCCCAGGTGTGCCGCCTCACCTGGCCTGGCCCATGAAGTCGTCGTAGAGGAACCTCTGGCGCTTGGACAGGCGGCACCTGAGCACGTGCTCGTACTTCTTGGGCATCTGCTTCTCCACGTCCACCTTGAGCCGGCGCAGCAGGAACGGCCGCAGCACCTGGGGGGGGAGGGGACACACCTGCTCAGGTGGGCACAGGCGGGACCAGGTGGGCCCCGGTGTGGCTGTGTGTGGCCCAGGTGTGCCCAGGTGTGTCTGTGTGTGCCCCAGGTGTGCCCCAGGTGTCCCCAGGTGTGTCTGTGAGTGCCAAAGGTGGGCCCCAGGTGGGCCCCAGGTGTGTCTGTGTGTGGCACAGGTGGGCCCAGGTGTGTCCCAGGTGTGTCTGTGTGTGACTCAATGTGTCCCAGGTGTGCCCAGGTGTGCCCAGGTGTGTCCGTGTGTGACTCACTGTGTCCCAGGTGTGCCCAGGTGTGCCCAGGTGTGTCCGTGTGTGACTCACTGTGTCCCAGGTGTGCCCCAGGTGTGCCCAGGTGTGTCTGTGTGTGCCTCAATGTATCCCAGGTGTGCCACAGGTGGGCTCCAGGTGTGCCTCAATATGTCCCAGGTGTGCCCCAGGTGTGCCCAGGTGTGTCTGTGTGTCCCTCTGCTCCCAGGTGTGCCCCAGGTGGGCCCCAGGTGTGCCTCAATGTGTCCCAGGTGTGCCCCAGGTGTGTATGTGTATGCCCCAGGTGTGCACAGGTGTGCCATAGGTGTGCCCCAGGTGTGTTCTCTGTGTGTCCCTCTGTGCCCAGGTGCACCCACGTGTATCCCAGGTGTGTCCCAGGTGTGCACAGGTGTGTCTGTGTGCGCCTCACTGTGTCCCAGGTGTACCCAGGTGTACCCATGCGTGGCCAGGTGGGCTTCTAGTGTGCCCAGGTGTGCCCAGGTGTGCCCAGGTACCTTGTGCAGTCTCTTGACCAGGCTCTCATTGCACTCCTGGCTGCCCTCGATCATGCCCGACAGGTGTGACACAGTGTAACCCAGGTGTATCCTAGCTGTATGTACCCATCTCCACGTGTATCCAGGTGTATCCAGGTGTATCCCAGGTGTATGTACCCATCCCCAGGTGTATCACACCTGTCCCCAGGTGTGCCCAGGTGCGTTACCTTGTGCAGTCTCTTGACCAGGCTCTCGTTGTACTCCTGGCTGCCCTCGATCATGCCGGTCAGGTGTGACCCAGTGTAACCCAGGTGTGACCCAGTGTAACCCAGTGTAACCCAGGTGTATGTACCCATCCCCAGGTGTGCCCAGGTGTGCCCAGGTGCGCTACCTTGTGCAGTCTCTTGACCAGGCTCTCGTTGTACTCCTGGCTGCCCTCGATCATGCCGGGCAGGTGTGACACAGTGTAACCCAGGTGTGACCCAGTGTAACCCAGGTGTATCCCAGGTGTATGTACCCCTCCCCAGGTGTATCACACCTGTGCCCAGGTGTGCCCAGGTGTGTTACCTTGTGCAGTCTCTTGACCAGGCTCTCGTTGTACTCCTGGCTGCCCTCGATCATGCCGGTCAGGTGTGACCCAGTGTAACCCAGTGTATCCCAGCTGTATGTACCCATCCCCAGGTGTATCCAGGTGTATCACACCTGTCCCCAGGTGTGCCCAGGTACCTTGTGCAGCCGTTTGACCAGGCTCTCGTTGTACTCCTGGCTGCCCTCGATCATGCCGGTCAGGGGGTTGTGGAACCACTCGCGGAACTCGCGGTGGGACTGGAACACGCTCGGCATCAGGAAATGCATCAGCGACCAGAGCTCCATCAGCGAGTTCTGCAGCGGCGTACCTGTCAGCAGCAGCCGCCGCTGGCTGCAGGTGGGACAGGTGAGACACAGGTGAGACAGGTATGGACAGGTGAGACAGGTACAGACAGGTATGGGTATGTACAGACACACATGGACAGGTGAGTGACCAGAGCTCCATCAGCGAGTTCTGCAGCGGCGTACCTGTCAGCAGCAGCCGCCGCTGGCTGCAGGTGGGACAGGTAAGGACAGGTGAGACAGGTATGGACACATACAGACAGGTACAGACAGGTATGGACAGGTGAGGGACCAGAGCTCCATCAGCGAGTTCTGCAGCGGCGTACCTGTCAGCAGCAGCCGCCGCTGGCTGCAGGTGGGACAGGTGAGACAGGTGAGACAGGTATGGACACGTACAGACAGGTACAGACAAATGAGACAAGTACAAACAAGTGAGACAGGTACAGGTAAGTATGGACACATGAGACAGGTGAGACAAATACAGGTAAGTAGGAACAGGTGAGACAGGTATAGACAGGTGAGACAGGTGCAGCCAAGTATGGACAGGTGGAACAAGCACAGACAAGAACACGCAGGTGAGACAGCTACAGACAGGTGAGACAACTGACTGCAGGTACGGGCAGGTGTGGCAGGTGTGCACAGGTAAGGACAGATATGGACAGGTATGGACAGGTGAGGGAACACCCCCACATCAGGGCCCAGAGCTCCGTAGGCGAGCTCAGCAGGGGGCCCAGCTCAGGTGAGCCCCTCACCTGCCCAGGTGTGCCTCAGGTATTCCCCGTGTGCATCTACACCTGCCCAGGTGTGCCCCAGGTATTCCCCGTGTGCATCTACACCTGCCCAGGTGTGCCCAGGTACATCCCACATGTACCTACACCTATCCAGGTGTGCCCCAGGCATTCCCTGTGTGCATCTACACCTGCCCAGGTGTGCCCAGGTACATCCCATGTGTGCCTACACCTGCCCAGGTGTGCCCCAGGCATTCCCTGTCTGCATCTACACCTGCCCAGGTGTGCCCAGGTGTACCCAAGTGTATCCCAGGTAGCACAGGTGAGCCCAACACCTAACTCAGGTGTATCCCACAGAACTCAGACGCAGCCCAGGTGTACCCAGGTGTATCCCAGGTGCGCCCAGGTGTATCCCAGGTAGCACAGGTGAGCCCAACACCTAACTCAGGTGTATCCCACAGAACTCAGATGCAGCCCAGGTGTACCCAGGTGCATCCCAGATGTGCCCAGGTGTATCCCAGATGTGCCCAGGTGTATCCCAGGTAGCACAGGTGAGCCCAGCACCTAACTCAGGTGTATCCCAGGTGTGCCCAGGTGAGCCCAGGTGTATCCCAGGTGTATTTCAAGTGTGCCCAGGTAACACAGGTGAGCCCAGCCCCTAACTCAGATGTGTCCCAGGTATATCCCAGGTATGCTCAGGTGTGCACAGGTATATCCCAGGTATATCCCAGGTAGCACAGGTGAGCCCAGCACCTAACTCAGGTGTATCCCAGGTGCGCCAAGGTGTATCCAAGGTGTGCCAAAATGTGCCCAAGTGTACTCAGGTGTATCCCAGGTGTGGTTACGGGTACCCCCAGGAATGCCCAGGTGTATCCCAGGTGTACCCAGGTGTACCCAGGTGTATCCAAGGTGGGCCCAAGTGTGCCCCAGGTGTACCCAGGTGTATCCCAGGTGTGCCCAGGTGTACCCCAGGTGCACCCCAGGTGTGCCCAGGGGTGCCCAGCTGTATCCCAGGTGTATCCCAGGTGTATCCCAGGTGTGCCCAGGTATACCCCAGGTGTGGCCAGGTGTATCCCAGGTGTGCCCAGGTGTGCCCAGCTGTACCCCAGCTGTATCCCAGCTCTGCCCAAGTGCCCCCAGGTGTGCCCAGGTGTGCCCAGGTGTGCCCAGCTGTATCCCAGGCATGCCCAGGTGTGCTCAGGTGTACCCCAGGTGTATCCCAGGTCTATTCCAGCTCTGCTCAGCTGTAGCCCAGGTGTACCCAGCTGTACCCCAGGTGTGCCCAGGTGCGCCCAGCTGTATCCCAGGTGTATCCCAGGCGTTCCCAGGTATGTCCAAGTGTGCCCAGGTGTTCTCAGGGGTACCCTAGGCATGCCCAGGTGTATCCCAGGCGTGCCCAGGTGTACCCCAGGTGTATCCCAGGTGTGCCCAGGTGTGCCCAGCTGTATCCCAGCTCTGCCCAAGTGCCCCCAGGCGTGCCCAGGTGTGCCCAGGTGCGCCCAGGTGTACCCCAGGTGTATCCCAGGTGTGCCCAGGTGCACCCAGGTGTACCCCAGGTGTATTCCAGGTGTGCCCAGGTGTTCCCAGGTGTGCCCAGGTGTGCCCAGCTGTACCCCAGCTGTATCCCAGCTCTGCCCAAGTGCCCCCAGGTGTGCCCAGGTGTGCCCAGGTGCGCCCCTCACCTGTTGAAGTTGAGCAGGGACTGCCAGCGCTGGGATTTGAAGTTTTTGATGTTCTGGGCCTCGTCCAGGATCAGGTACTTCCAGTTCTTCCGGCGGAACGCCTGGTGGTCCTGCAGCACCAGCTTGTAGGAGGTGATGCACACGTGGAACGCGTTGGGCTTCGTCCAGCCCTGACAGGTGAGACAGGTGAGACAGGTGAGGCTGAAATCCCCATGAAAAAACACCTTAAAACCTCCCAAAACCAGCCCAGGTGTGCCCAGGTGTGCCCAGGTGTGCCCAGGTGTGCAGCACCAGCTTGTAGGAGGTGATGCACACGTGGAACGCGTTGGGCTTCGTCCAGCCCTGACAGGTGAGACAGGTGAGACAGGTGAGACAGGTGAGCCCAAAAACACCTCAAAAAGGCCTTAAAATATCCCTAAAACCAGCCCAGGTGTGCCCAGGTGTGCCCAGGTGTGCAGCACCAGCTTGTACCAGGTGATGCACACGTGGAACGCGTTGGGCTTCGTCCAGCCCTGACAGGTGAGACAGGTGAGACAGGTGGGACAGGTGAGCCCAAAAACACCTGGAAAAGGCCTTAAAATATCCCTAAAACCAGCCCAGGTGTGCCCAGGTGTGCAGCACCAGCTTGTAGGAGGTGATGCACACGTGGAACGCGTTCGGCTTCGTCCAGCCCTGACAGGTGAGACAGGTGGGACAGGTGAGCCCAAAACTACCCTAAAACCACAGTAAAACTGCCTAAAACCAGCCCAGGTGTGCCCAGGTGTGCCCAGGTGTGCAGCACCAGCTTGTAGGAGGTGATGCACACGTGGAACACGTTGGGCTTCGTCCAGCCCTGACAGGTGAGACAGGTGGCACAGGTGAGCCAAAAAACACCTGGAAAAGGCCTTAAAATATCCCTAAAACCAGCCCAGGTGTGCCCAGGTGCGCCCAGGTGTGCCCAGGTGTGCCCAGGTGTGGTGTGCAGCACCAGCTTGTAGGAGGTGATGCACACGTGGAACGCGTTCGGCTTCGTCCAGCCCTGACAGGTGAGACAGGTGAGACAGGTAAGGCCAAAAACACCTGGAAAAAGCCTTAAAATATCCCTAAAACCAGCCCAGGTGTGCCCAGGTGTGCCCAGGTGTGCAGCACCAGCTTGTAGGAGGTGATGCACACGTGGAACGTGTTGGGCTTCGTCCAGCCCTGACAGGTGAGACAGGTGAGACAGGTGAGACAGGTGAGCCCAAAAACACCTGAAAAAGGCCTTAAAATATCCCTAAAACCAGCCCAGGTGTGCCCAGGTGTGCCCAGGTGTGCCCAGGTGTGCAGCACCAGCTTGTATCAGGTGATGCACACGTGGAACGCGTACGGCTTCGTCCAGCCCTGACAGGTGAGACAGGTGAGACAGGTGAGCCCAAAACTACCCTAAAACCACAGTAAAACTGCCTAAAACCAGCCCAGGTGTGCCCAGGTGTGCCCAGGTGTGCCCAGGTGTGCAGCACCAGCTTGTACGAGGTGATGCACACGTGGAACGCGTTCGGCTTCGTCCAGCCCTGACAGGTGAGACAGGTGGGACAGGTGAGACAGGTGAGCCCAAAAAAACACCTGAAAAAGGCCTTAAAATATCCCTAAAACCAGCCCAGGTGTGCCCAGGTGTGCCCAGGTGTGCAGCACCAGCTTGTAGGAGGTGATGCACACGTGGAACGCGTTCGGCTTCGTCCAGCCCTGACAGGTGAGACAGGTGAGACAGGTGAGCCCAAAAACACCTAAAAAAAGCCTTAAAACGTCTCTTAAACCAGCCCAGGTGTGCCCAGGTGTGCCCAGGTGTGCAGCACCAGCTTGTACGAGGTGATGCACACGTGGAACGCGTTCGGCTTCATCCAGCCCTGACAGGTGACACAGGTGAGACAGGTGAGCCCAAAACTACCCTAAAACCACAGCAAAACTGCCTAAAACCAGCCCAGGTGTGCCCAGGTGTGCCCAGGTGTGCCCAGGTGTGCAGCACCAGCTTGTAGGAGGTGATGCACACGTGGAACGCGTTCGGCTTCGTCCAGCCCTGACAGGTGAGACAGGTGGGACAGATGGGACAGGTGAGGCTGAAATCCCCATGAAAAAACACCTTAAAACCTCCCAAAACCAGCCCAGGTGTGCCCAGGTGTGCCCAGGTGTGCCCAGGTGTGCAGCACCAGCCTGTACCAGGTGATGCACACGTGGAACACGTTGGGCTTCGTCCAGCCCTGACAGGTGAGACAGGTGAGACAGGTGAGCTCACCTGTCTGTTGCACACTCAGATCCCCCCCAGGTATTCTCAGGTGCCCCCAGGTGTGCCCAGGCGCCCCCAGGTGAGCTCACCTGTCTCCTGTACACTCAAATCCCCCCCAGGCGCCCCCACGTGTGCCCAGGTCTATCCCAAATGCTCCCAGCTGCCCCCAGGTGTGCCCAGGTACACACAAATCCTATTCAGGTGCCCCCAGGTGCTCCCAGGTGCACCCAGGTGCGCCCAGGTGCCTCCAGGTCTCTCCCAAATGCTCCCAGGTGCCTCCAAGTGCACCTAGGTGCGCCCAGGTGTGCCCAGGTGTGTTTTTCCCCCCCCAGGTGCGCCCAGGTGTGCCCAGGTGGGTTTTTACCCCCCCTAGGTGTGCCCAGGTGTGCCCAGGTGGGTTTTTCCCCCCCCAGGTGTGCCCAGGTGTGTTTTTACCCCCCCAGGTGTGCCCAGGTGTGCCCAGGTGTGTTTTTCCCCCCCCAGGTGCACCCAGGTGTGCCCAGGTGGGTTTTCCCCCCCCCAGGTGTGCCCAGGTGTGTTTTCCCCCCCCAGGTGTGCCCAGGTGTGTTTTTCCCCCCCCAGGTGTGCCCAGGTGTGCCCAGGTGTGCCCAGGTGTGTTTTTCCCCCCCCAGGTGCACCCAGGTGTGCCCAGGTGGGTTCTTCCCCCCCCAGGTGTGCCCAGGTGTGCCCAGGTGGGCTTTTACCCCCCCTAAGTGCACCCAGGTGTGTTTTTCCTTCCCCAGGTGCGCCCAGGTGTGCCCAGGTGTGTTTTCCCCCCCCAGGTGTGCCCAGGTGTGTTTTTCCCCCCCCAGGTGCGCCCAGGTGTGCCCAGGTGGGTTTTTCCCCCCCCAGGTGCACCCAGGTGTGCCCAGGTGTGTTTTTCCCCCCCCAGGTGTGCCCAGGTGTGTTTTTCCCCCCCCAGGTGCGCTCACCTGTCTCTTGAGGCGCCGCTCCTTCTGCGCGCCGTAGTAGGTGAGGATTTTGAAGCTGGGGCACCAACGCTTGAGCTCCATCTCCCAGTTCAGCATCACCGAGGTGGGCACGATGATCAGGTGAGGGCCCCAGCTACCTGCACAGGTGAGCCACAGGTGAGACACCACAGAAGAGGTTCAGGTGAGTCATGGGAACCCCCTGAAGGGGCTCAGGTGAGGGCCCCAGCTACGTGCACAGGTGAGCCACAGGTGAGACACCCCGGAATGGGCCCAGGTGAGTCATGGGAACCCCCTGAAAGGGCTCAGGTGAGTCATGGGAACACCCTGAAGGGGCCCAGGTGAGGGCCCCAGCTACCTGCACAGGTGAGGGACAAGTAAGACACCCCAGAAGGGGCTCAGGTGAGTTATGGGAACCCCCTGAAGGGGCTCAGGTGAAGGCCCCAGCTACCTGCACAGGTGAGCCACAGGTGAGACACCCCAGAAGGGGCTCAGGTGAGTCATGGGAACCCCCTGAAGGGGCTCAGGTGAGTCATGGGAACACCCTGGAAGGACTCAGGTGAGTCATGGGAACCCCCTGAAGGGGCTCAGGTGAGGGCCCCAGCTACCTGCACAGGTGAGGGACAGGTGAGACACCACAGAAGAGGTTCAGGTGAGTCATGGGAACCCCCTGAAGTGGCTCAGGTGAGTCATGGGAACCCCCTGGAAGGGCTCAGGTGAGTCATGGGAACACCCTGAAAGGGCTCAGGTGAGAGCCCCAGCTACCTGCACAGGTGAGCCACAGGTGAGACACCCCAGAAGGGGCTCAGGTGAGTCATGGGAACCCCCTGAAGGGGCTCAGGTGAGTCATGGGAACCCCCTGAAAGGGCTCAGGTGAGGGCTCCAGCTACCTGCACAGGTGAGGGACAGGTGAGACACCACAGAAGAGGTTCAGGTGAGTCATGGGAACCCCCTGAAAGGGCTCAGGTGAGTCATGGGAACCCCCTGAAAGGGGCTCAGGTGAAGGCCCCAGCTACCTGCACAGGTGAGGGACAGTTGAGACACCCCTAAATTGGCTCAGGTGAGTCATGGGAACACCCCAGAAAGGGCCCAGGTGAGTCATGGGAACACCCCAGAAAGGGCTCAGGTGAGTCATGGGAACCCCCAGAAAGGGCTCAGGTGAGGGCCCCAGCTACCTGCACAGGTGAGCCACAGGTGAGACACCCCCGAAAGGGGCTCAGGTGAGTCATGGGAACCCCCTGGAAGGGCTCAGGTGAGGGCCCCAGCTACCTGCACAGGTGAGCCACAGGTGAGACACCACAGAAGAGGTTCAGGTGAGTCATGGGAACCCCCTGAAGGGGCTCAGGTGAGTCATGGGAACCCCCTGAAGGGGCTCAGGTGAGTCATGGGAACCCCCCGAAAGGGGCTCAGGTGAGTCATGGGAACACCCCAGAAAGGGCTCAGGTGAGTCATGGGAACCCCCTGAAGGGGCTCAGGTGAGGGCCCCAGCTACCTGCACAGGTGAGCCACAGGTGAGACACCCCCTGAAGGGGCTCAGGTGAGTCATAGGAACCCCCTGAAGGGGCTCAGGTGAGTCATGGGAACCCCCTGAAGGGGCTCAGGTGAGTCATGGGAACACCCTGAAAGGGCTCAGGTGAGGGCCCCAGCTACCTGCACAGGTGAACCACAGGTGAGACACCCCAGAAGGGGCTCAGGTGAGTCATGGGAACCCCCTGAAAGGGCTCAGGTGAGTCATGGGAACCCCCAGAAAGGGCCCAGGTGAGTCATGGGAACCCCCTGAAGGGGCTCAGGTGAGGGCCCCAGCTACCTGCACAGGTGAGGGACAGGTGAGACACCCCAGAAGAAGCTCAGGTGAGTCATAGGAACCCCCTGAAAGGGCTCAGGTGAGTCATGGGAACCCCCTGAAGGGGCTCAGGTGAGTCATGGGAACCCCCTGAAGGGGCTCAGGTGAGTCATGGGAACGCCCTGAAGGGGCTCAGGTGAGGGCCCCAGCTACCTGCACAGGTGAGGGACAGGTGAGACACCACAGAAGAGGTTCAGGTGAGTCATGGGAACCCCCTGAAAGGGCTCAGATGAGGGCCCCAGCTACCTGTGCACAGGTGAGACACCTAAAGCAAGTCACAGGTGAGTCCTGGGAACCCCCAAACCTGTCCAGGTGTGACTCAAACCCCCCTAAAGGAGCTCAGGTGAGGGCCCACCTGCCTGCACAGGTGAGGGACAGGTGAGACACCCCTAAATTGGCTCAGGTGAGTTATGGGAACCCCCTGAAGGGGCTCAGGTGAGTCATGGGAACCCCCTGAAGGGGCTCAGGTGAAGGCCCCAGCTACCTGCACAGGTGAGGGACAGGTGAGACACCACAGAAGAGGTTCAGGTGAGTCATGGGAACCCCCTGAAAGGGCTCAGGTGAGTCATGGGAACCCCCTGAAGGGGCCCAGGTGAGGGCCCCAGCTACCTGCACAGGTGAGCCACAGGTGAGACACCCCTGGAAGGGGCTCAGGTGAGTCATGGGAACGCCCTGAAAGGGCTCAAGTGAGGGCCCCAGCTACCTGCACAGGTGAGGGACAAGTAAGACACCCCAGAAAGGGCTCAGGTGAGTCATGGGAACCCCCTGGAAGGGCTCAGGTGAGGGCTCCAGCTACCTGTGCACAGGTGAGACACCTAAAACAAGTCAGAGGTGAGTCCTGGAAACCCCCAAACCTGTCCAGGTGTGACTCAAACCCCCCTAAAGGAGCTCAGGTGAGGGCACAGCTGCCTGCACAGGTGAGGGACAGGTGAGACACCCGGGAAAGGGCTCCGGTGAGGGCCCCAGGTACCTGTGCACAGGTGAGCCACAGGTGAGACACCTGGGAAAGGCCAATAAAGGGATCAGTGACTCCCAGCTGTGCCCACGCGTACTCAGGTGTATCTCAGGTGTGCCCAGGTGTGCCCAGGAGTACCCAACTGTACCCAGGTGTGCCCAGGTGTGCCCAGGTGTATCTCAGGTGTGCCCAGGTGTGCCCAGGTGTATCCCAGCTGTACCCAGGTGTATCTCAGGTGTGCCCAGGTGTGCCCAGGTGCGTTACCTTTCTCGCAGGCCAGGTGAGCCAGCAGCGAGATGGTCTGGATGGTTTTGCCCAGCCCCATCCCAGCTGTACCCAGGTGTATCCAGCTGTGCCCAGGTGTGCCCAGGTGTGCCCAGGTGTGCCCAGGTGTGTCACACAGGTGTGCCCAGGTGCGTTACCTTTCTCGCAGGCCAGGTGAGCCAGCAGCGAGATGGTCTGGATGGTGTTGCCCAGCCCCATCCCAGCTGTACCCAGGTGTATCCCAGCTGTACCCAGGTGTGTGCTATGGATCTCAGGTGTGCCCAGGTGTGCCCAGGTGCGTTACCTTTCTCGCAGGCCAGGTGAGCCAGCAGCGAGATGGTCTGGATGGTTTTGCCCAGCCCCATCCCAGCTGTACCCAGGTGTGCCCAGGTGTGCCCAGGTGTACCCAGGTGTGCCCAGGTGTATCTCAGGTGTGCCCAGGTGTGCCCAGGTGCGTTACCTTTCTCGCAGGCCAGGTGAGCCAGCAGGGAGATGGTCTGGATGGTTTTGCCCAGCCCCATCTCGTCGGCCAGGATCCCGTTCAGCTTCTTCTCGTACATGGTCACCAGCCAGTCCAGCCCGATGTGCTGGTACTCCCTGAGGGTACCTCGCAACAGGTGAGGGATGGGCGTCTTCACCTGTGCAGGTGAGGCACAGGTGAGGCACAGGTACCCCCAGGTGAGTCACAGGTACCCCCAAAGCCCAGGTGAGTCACAGGTACCCCCACCTGCGGTCACCAGCCAGTCCAGCCCGATGTGCTGGTACTCCCTGAGAGTGCCTCTCAACAGGTGAGGGATGGGCGTCTTCACCTGTGCAGGTGAGGCACAGGTGAGGCACAGGTACCCCCAGGTGAGTCACAGGTACCCCCAGGTGAGGCACAGGTACCCCCACGGTCACCAGCCAGTCCAGCCCGATGTGCTGGTACTCCCTGAGGGTACCTCTCAACAGGTGAGGGATGGGCGTCTTCACCTGCACAGGTGAGGCACAGGTGAGTGGCAGAGCCCCCAGGTAAGTCACAGGTGAGTCACAGGTGACTCACAGGCCAGCCAGTCACAGATCAGTCACAGGTGAGTCAGTCACAGGTGAGTCAGTCCCAGGTGAGTCAGTCACAGGTGAGTCAGTCCCAGGTGAGTCACAGAACCCCTCCAGGTGAGGCACAGGTACCCCCAGGTGAGGCACAGGTACCCCCAAACCCCAGAGTCACAGGTACCCCCACGGTCACCAGCCAGCCCAGCCCCATGTGCTGGTACTCCCTGAGGGTACCTCTCAACAGGTGAGGGATGGGCGTCTTCACCTGCGCAGGTGAGGCACAGGTGAGGCACAGGTACCCCCAGGTGAGGCACAGGTGAGGCACAGGTACCCCCAGGTGAGGCACAGGTGAGGCACAGGTACCCCCAAACCCCAGAGGCACAGGTACCCCCACGGTCACCAGCCAGTCCAGCCCCATGTGCTGGTACTCCCTGAGGGTACCTCGCAACAGGTGAGGGATGGGCGTCTTCACCTGCGCAGGTGAGTGGCAGAGCCCCCAGGTAAGTCACAGGTGAGCCACAGGCCAGCCAGTCACAGGTGAGTCAGTCACAGGTGAGTCACAGAACCTCTCCAGGTGAGTCACAGGTGAATCACAGCTGGCTCAATCCCAGGTAAATCAGTCACAGGTGAGTCAGTTACAGGTGAGTCAGTCACAGGTGAGTCACAGAACCCCTCCAGGTGAGGCACAGGTACCCCCACCTGTGGTCACCAGCCAGCCCAGCCCCATGTGCTGGTACTCCCTGAGGGTGCCCCTCAACAGGTGAGGGATGGGCGTCTTCACCTGCACAGGTGAGTCACAGGTGAGTCACAGGTGAGTCACAGGTGAGTCACAGGTGAGTCAGTCACAGCTGAGTCACAAAACCTCTCCAGGTGAGGTACAGAGCCCCCAGGTGAGTCCCAGGTGAGTCAGTCCCAGGTGAGTCGGTCATAGATGACTCACAGGTGAGTCAATCACACCTGAGTCAGCCCCAGGTGAGCTCCAGGTGAGCCCCTCCCCCACCATCCCAGCCAAGCCCGCCCCCTCCAGGTGTCCCAGACAGGTGAGTGACCATAATCAACACCTGCGCAGGTGAGGCACAGGTGAGACACAGGTGAGACAGGTGAGGCACAGGTGTGCCCAGCTGTATCCCAAGTGAGCCCAGCTGAGCCCAGGTGTGTTTTACCCCTCCAGGTGTATCCCAGGTGTGCCCAGGTGTATCCAGGTGTACCCAGGTGTGCCCAGGTGTGCCCAGGTGTGTCTCAGGTGTGCCCAGCTGTATCTCAGGTGTGCCCAGGTGTGCCCAGGTGTGTCTCAGGTGTGCCCAGGTGTGCCCAGGTGTGCCCAGGTGCGCTCACCTGTGTGGTGGCCAGCGTGTACCCCTTGGGCTGCAGGCTCTGTGTACCCAGGTGTACCCAGGTGTGCCCAGGTGTATCCCAGGTGTGCCCAGGTGTACCCAGGTGTGCCCAGGTGTATCCCAGGTGTATCTCAGCTGTACCTCACGTGTACCTCAGGTGTGACCAGGTGTGCCCAGGTGTATCTCAGGTGTGTTTAACTGTACCCAGGTGTACCCAGGTGTACCCAGGTGTATCCCAGCTGTACCCAGGTGTATCCCAGCTGTGCCCAGGTGTATCCCAGCTGTATCTCAGGTGTGCCCAGGTGTATCTCAGGTGTACCCAGCTGTACCCAGGTGTCCCCAGGTGTGCCCAGGTGTGCCCAGGTGTATCTCAGGTGTACCCAGGTGTACCCAGGTGTGCCCAGGTGTGCCCAGGTGTGCCCAGGTGTGCTCACCTGCGTGGTGGCCAGCGTGTACCCCTTGGGCTGCAGGCTCTCCGCCGCCGCCGCGATGTCGCTGATCTCCTTCTTGGGGGCGGGGCCAGCGGGCGCGGCCGGGGCCGGGCTCACCTGGGCAGGTGCGGGCGGGGCCGCGCCCCCGCCGGGCTCACCTGGCGCCCCTCCCCCGCCCTCCTGCCCCTCCCCCTCCTCCTCCTCGTCCTCGTCGTCGGCCTCGTCGTCGTCATCGTCGTCGTCGTCGTCGTCGTCATCGTCGTCGTCGTCCTCGTCGCTGTCGCCGCCAGGTGAGTCTGGGGGGGGACAGGTGAGCTCAGGGCGGCGCCCGCGCAGGTGTGGGGGCACCTGGGAGGGGGGGGAGGGGTTCCTGAGGGGGGAGTTGGGATACCTGGGGGGGGTTAGAGCACACCTGGGCAGGTGTGGGATACCTGGGGGGGTTAGAGCACACCTGGGCAGGTGTGGGATACCTGGGGAGGGGTTAGAGCACACCTGGGCAGGTGTGGGATACCTGGGGGGGGGTTAGAGCACACCTGGGCAGGTGTGGGATATCGGAGGGGGGGTTAGAGCACACCTGGGCAGGTGTGGGATACCTGGGGGAGGGGTTAGAGCACACCTGGGCAGGTGTGGGATACCTGGGGGGGGGTTAGAGCACACCTGGGCAGGTGTGGGATACCTGGGGGGGGGGGGGTAGAGCACACCTGGGCAGGTGTGGGGCGCACCTGAGTTGGGGGTTGGGTACCTGAGGGGGGTTTGGGATACCTGGGTGGGGGTCAGGGCACACCTGGGCAGGTACTCACACACCTGGACAATCATTCACACACCTGTGCACTTGCACACCTGTGCAGGTGTGACCCACCTGAGCGGGTACAGACACACCTGGGCAGGTGCTCACACACCTGAGCAGTCACTCACACACCTGGGCAGGTGCTCACACACCTGAGCAGTCACTCACACACCTGAGCAGGTGTGACCCACCTGAGTGGGTACCCACACACCTGAGCAGTCACTCACACACCTGTGCAGGTGTGACTCACCTGAGCGGGTGCTCACACACCTGAGCAATCACTCACACACCTAGGCAGGTGTGACTCACCTGAGCAGGTGCTCACACACCTGAGCAGGTACTCACACACCTGGACAGTCACTCACACACCTGGCCATGTGTGACTCACCTGGGCAGTCACACACCTGGGCAGGTGTGACTCACCTGAGCGGGTACCCACACACCTGGACAGTCACACACCTGTGCAGTCACTCACACACCTGAGCAGGTGTGTCTCACCTGAGCAGTCACACACCTGGACAGTCACTCACACACCTGGCCAGGTGTGTTTCACCTGAGCAGGTACCCACACACCTGAGCAGTCACTCACACACCTGGCCAGGTGTGTCTCACCTGAGCAGTCACTCACACACCTGTGCAGTCACTCACACACCTGGCCAGGTGTGTCTCACCTGAGCAGTCACTCACACACCTGGCCAGGTGTGTCTCACCTGAGCAGTCACTCACACACCTGGCCAGGTGTGTCTCACCTGAGCAGTCACTCACACACCTGGGCAGTCACTCACACACCTGGCCAGGTGTGTCTCACCTGAGCAGTCACTCACACACCTGGACAGTCACTCACACACCTGGCCAGGTGTGACTCACCTGAGCAGTCACTCACACACTTGGACAGTCACTCACACACCTGGCCAGGTGTGTCTCACCTGAGCAGGTGCTCACACACCTGGACAGTCACTCACACACCTGAGCGGGTACCCACACACCTGAGCAGTCACTCACACACCTGGCCAGGTGTGTCTCACCTGAGCGGGTGCTCACACACCTGAGCAGTCACTCACACACCTGGCCAGGTGTGTCTCACCTGAGCGGGTGTTCACACACCTGGGCAGTCACTCACACACCTGGCCAGGTGTGTCTCACCTGAGCAGTCGCTCACACACCTGGGCAGTCACTCACACACCTGGCCAGGTGTGACTCACCTGAGCAGGTACCCACACACCTGGGCAGTCACTCACACACCTGGACAGTCACTCACACACCTGGCCAGGTGTGACTCACCTGAGCGGGTGCTCACACACCTGGGCAGTCACTCACACACCTGGGCAGGTGTGACTCACCTGAGTGGTCACTCACACACCTGAGCGGGTGCTCACACACCTGAGCAGTCACTCACACACCTGGCCAGGTGTGACTCACCTGAGCGGGTGCTCACACACCTGGGCAGTCACTCACACACCTGGGCAGGTGTGACTCACCTGAGTGGTCACTCACACACCTGAGCGGGTGCTCACACACCTGAGCAGTCACTCACACACCTGGCCAGGTGTGACTCACCTGAGCAGGTACCCACACACCTGAGCAGTCACTCACACACATGAGCAGGTACCCACACACCTGAGCAGGTACCCACACACCTGGGCAGTCACTCACACACCTGGACAGTCACTCACACACCTGAGCAGTCACTCACACACCTGGACAGTCACTCACACACCTGAGCAGTCACTCACACACCTGGGCAGTCACTCACACACCTGGGCAGTCACTCACACACCTGGGCAGGTGTGACTCACCTGAGCAGGTACCCACACACCTGGGCAGTCACTCACACACCTGAGCAGTCACTCACACACCTGAGCAGTCACTCACACACCTGAGCAGTCACTCACACACCTGAGCGGGTGCTCACACACCTGGGCAGTCACTCACACACCTGGACAGTCACTCACACACCTGGGCAGTCACTCACACACCTGGCCAGGTGTGACTCACCTGAGCAGTCACTCACACACCTGGACAGTCACTCACACACCTGGGCAGTCACTCACACACCTGGGCAGTCACTCACACACCTGGCCAGGTGTGACTCACCTGAGCAGTCACTCACACACCTGAGCAGTCACTCACACACCTGGCCAGGTGTGTCGCACCTGAGCAGTCACTCACACACCTGAGCAGTCACTCACACACCTGGCCAGGTGTGTCTCACCTGAGCGGGTGCCCACACACCTGGGCAGTCACTCACACACCTGGACAGTCACACACCTGGGCAGGTGTGACCCACCTGAGCAGGTACTCACACACCTGGACAGTCACTCACACACCTGGCCAGGTGTGTCTCACCTGAGCAGTCACTCACACACCTGAGCAGTCACTCACACACCTGAGCAGTCACCCACACACTTGGGCAGGTGTGTCTCACCTGAGCAGTCACTCACACACCTGGGCAGTCACTCACACACCTGGACAGTCACGCACACACCCGAGCAGTCACTCACACACCTGGCCAGGTGTGTCTCACCTGAGCAGGTACCCACACACCTGGGCAGTCACTCACACACCTGGCCAGGTGTGTCTCACCTGAGCGGGTGCTGCTGGCGCCGGGGGCGGAGTCGCAGTCGGAGTCGGTGAAGGCGCCGCGGTAACGCTGCAGCAGCTCCTCCATGGGCAGCGCACCTGCAACACACCTGCGTCACCTGGGGGCACCTGGGGGGCACCTGAGACACACCTGGGGGCACCTGAGACACACCTGCGTCACCTGGGGGCACCTGGGGGGCACCTGGGGGCACCTGCAACACACCTGCGTCACCTGGGGGCACCTGGGGGCACCTGGGGGCACCTGCAACACACCTGCGTCACCTGGGGGCACCTGGGGGGCACCTGAGACACACCTGGGGGCACCTGAGGGGCACCTGAGGGGCACCTGAGACACACCTGCGTCACCTGGGGGCACCTGAGGGGCACCTGCAACACACCTGAGTCACCTGGGGGCACCTGAGACACACCTGGGGGCACCTGCAACACACCTGCGTCACCTGGGGGCACCTGGGGGCACCTGGGGGCACCTGAGGGGCACCTGAGACACACCTGGGGGCACCTGGGGGCACCTGAGACACACCTGGATCACCTGGGGGCACCTGGGGGGCACCTGGGGGGCACCTGCAACACACCTGCGTCACCTGGGGGGCACCTGAGGGGCACCTGCAACACACCTGGGTCACCTGGGGGCACCTGAGGGGCACCTGGGGGGCACCTGCAACACACCTGGGTCACCTGGGGGCACCTGGGGGGCACCTGGGGGCACCTGAGGGGCACCTGAGACACACCTGCGTCACCTGGGGGCACCTGGGGGCACCTGGGGGCACCTGCAACACACCTGGGGGCACCTGGGGGGCACCTGAGACACACCTGGGGGCACCTGGGGACACCTGCAACACACCTGGGTCACCTGGGGGGCACCAGGGGGGCACCTGCAACACACCTGCGTCACCTGGGGGCACCTGAGGGGCACCTGCAACACACCTAGGGGCACCTGAGGGGCACCTGAGACACACCTGCATCACCTGGGGGCACCTGAGACACACCTGGGGGCACCTGAGGGGCACCTGAGACACACCTGCATCACCTGGGGGCACCTGGGGGGCACCTGAGGGGCACCTGCAACACACCTGGGGGCACCTGAGGGGCAGCTGCAACACACCTGCGTCACCTGGGGGCACCTGGGGGCACCTGAGGGGCACCTGGGGGCACCTGAGACACACCTGGGGGCACCTGCAACACACCTGGGTCACCTGGGGGCACCTGGGGGCACCTGGGGGGCACCTGCAACACACCTGCGTCACCTGGGGGCACCTGGGGGCACCTGGGGGCACCTGAGGGGCACCAGAGACACACCTGGGGGCACCTGAGGGGCACCTGAGACACACCTGGGGGCACCTGGGGGCATCTGGGGGCACCTGAGTCACCTGGGGGCACCTGAGGGGCACCTGAGACACACCTGGGGGCACCTGAGGGGCACCTGGGGGGCACCTGAGACACACCTGCATCACCTGGGGGCACCTGGGGGGCACCTGAGACACACCTGGGGGGCACCTGCAACACACCTGCGACACCTGGGGGCACCTGGGGGTCACCTGGGGGGCACCTGAGTCACCTGAGGGGCACCTGGGGGCACCTGAGGGGCACCTGAGACACACCTGCATCACCTGGGGGCACCTGGGGGCACCTGCAACACACCTGCGTCACCTGGGGGCACCTGGGGGGCACCTGGGTCACCTGGGGGCACCTGGGGGCACCTGAGACACACCTGCATCACCTGGGGGCACCTGGGGGGCACCTGAGACACACCTGGGGGCACCTGCAACACACCTGTGTCACCTGGGGGCACCTGGGGGGCACCTGCAACACACCTGGGGTACCCTGGGGCACACCTGAGACACACCTGAGACACCTGGGGTACCTGGGGATCACCTGAGAGTCACCTAGGACACACCTGAGACACCTTGGGGCACACCTGAGACACACCTGAGACACCTTGGGGCACACCTGAGACACACCTGGGACACCTTGGGGCACACCTGGGACACACCTGGGGTACCTGGGACTCACCTGACGCTATTTTGGGGTATTTTTATGGGGTTTTTTGATATTTTTGGGGGATTTTTCTGGGTTTTGGGGTGAATTTGGGCGATTTTGGGTCCCTCACCCTCCCTGGCCAGCTCAGCCACCTCCTGCTCAGGGATTTGGGGTAACTTTGGGTCATTTTGGGGTCATTTTGGGCAATTTTGGGTGATTTTGGGTTAATTTTGGTTATTTTTGGGGTTTTTTTGGGGTTTTCGGTATTGGGGTGATTTTGGGGTGAATTTGGGGGATTTTGGGTCCCTCACCCTCCCTGGCCAGGTCCTCCACCTCCTGCTCAGGGTTTGGGGATAATTTTGGGTGATTTTGGCTGATTTTGGGGTCGTTTTGGGTGATTTTGGGGCAATTTTGGGTATTTTTATGGGGTTTTTTAGGATTTTTCAGGATTGGGGTGATTTTGGGGTGAATTTGGGGGATTTTGGGTCCCTCACCCTCCCTGGCCAGGTCAGCCACCTCCTGCTCAGGGTTTTGGGGTAACTTTGGGTGATTCTGGATCATTTTGGGGGAATTTGGGTGATCTTGGGTTAATTTTGGGTATTTTTGGGGGTTTTTTAGAATTGGGGTGATTTTGGGGTGAATTTGGGGGATTTTGGGTCCCTCACCCTCCCTGGCCAGGTCCTCCACCTCCTGCTGAGGGTTTGGGGATAATTTTGGATGATTTTGGCTGATTTTGGGGCAATTTTGGGTATTTTGGGGGCTTTTTGGGGTTTTTTTGGGATTTTTTGGTATTGGGGTGATTTTGGGGTGAATTTGGGGGATTTTGGGTCCCTCACCCTCCCTGGCCAGGTCGTCCAGCTCCTGCTCAGGGTTTTGGGGTAATTTTGGGTGATTTTGGGGTCATTTTGGGGTCATTTTGGGTGATTTTGGGTATTTTTTGGGGTTTTTGAGGGTTTTTTTGGGATTTTTCAGTATTGGGGTGATTTTGGGGTGAATTTGGGGGATTTTGGGTCCCTCACCCTCCCTGGCCAGGTCAGCCACCTCCTGCTCAGGGATTTGGGGTAATTTTGGGTGAGTTTGGGTCGTTTTGGGGTCATTTTGGGTGATTTTGGGGCAATTTTGGGTATTTTTATGGGGTTTTTTAGGATTTTTCAATATTGGGGTGATTTTGGGGTGAATTTGGGGGATTTTGGGTCCCTCACCCTCCCTGGCCAGCTCAGCCAGCTCCTGCTCAGGGCTTTGGGGATAATTTTGGGTGATTTTGGGGTCGTTTTGGGTGATTTTGGGGCAATTTTGGGTGATTTTGGGGGTTTTTTGGGGTTTTTTTTGGGGTTTTCGGTATTGGGGTGATTTTGGGGTGAATTTGGGGGATTTTGGGTCCCTCACCCTCCCTGGCCAGGTCGTCCAGCTCCTGCTGGTGATCGACGTCGCCCTCCAGGCGCTCCTGGGCCGCGATGGTGTCCTCCTCATCCTCACCTGCGCGGGGCACAGCGCGCTCGGGAAACGGGGCAAAAACGGGCAAAAACGGGCAAAAACGGGGGAAATGGGGAAAAATGGGGAAAAACGGGGAAAATGGGGAAAAACGGGGAAAAACGGGGAAAAAATGGGGGGAAATGGGAAATATGGAGAAATACGGGGAGAAACGGGGAAAAAATGGGGGAAAATGGGAAAAAAATGGGCAAAAAACGGGCAAAAACGGGAAAAAAGCGGGAAAAAACAGGAAAAAAACGGGAAAAAAATGGGAAAAAACAGGGAAAATGGGGAAGAATGGGGAAAAAATGGGGAAAAATTGGGGAAAAAATGGGAAAGAATGGGGAAAAATGGGGAAGAAATGGGGAAAAATGGGGGAAAATGGGGAAAAATGGGGAAAAACGGGAAAAATGGGAAAAAAATGGGGAAAAACGGGAAAAAATGGGAAAAAAATGGGCAAAAACGGGAAAAAATGGAGGAAAACGGGGGAAAATGGGGAAAAACAGGGGAAAAAACAGGGAAAAACGGGAAAAAAAAACGGGGAAAAACGGGCAAAAAACGGGGAAAACGGGGAAAAATGGGAAAAAATTGAGGAAAAATTGGGAAAAAATGGGGGGAAATGGGGAAAAAAATGGAGAAAATGGGGAAAAATGGGGGAAAATGGGGAAAATGAGGAAGAATGGGGAAAAATGGGAAAAATGGGGAAAATGGGGAAAATGGGAAAGAACAGGGGAAAATGGAAAAAATGGGGAAAATGGGGGAAATGGGGAAAAAAATGGAGAAAATGGGGAAAAAAATGGGGAAAAATGGGGGAAAATGGGGAAAAAATGGGGGAAAATGGAAAAATGGGGGAAAATGGGGGAAAATTGGGGAAAAAATGGGGAGAAATGGGGAAAAAATGGGGGGAAATGGGAAAAAAAATGGGGAAAATGGGGGAAATGGGGAAAATGGGGAAAAATGGGGAAAAAATGGGGGAAAATAGGGGGAAATGGGGAAAAATGGGGAAAAATGGGGGAAAATGGGGAAAAAAATGGGGAAAAATGGGAAAAATGGGGAAAAAATGGGGGAAAATGGGGAAAATGGGGAAAAATTTTGAAAAATGGGAAAAAATGGGGAAAATGGGGGAAAATGGGAAAAAATGGGGGAAAAGGGGAAAAATGGGGGAAAAATGGGGAAAATGGGGAAAAATGGGGAAAATGGGGGAAAAACGGGAAAAAACGGAAAAAATAGGAAAAAACGGGAAAAAACGGGAAAAGATGGGGAAAAAATGGGGAAAAATGGGGAAAAATGGGGAAAAAATTGGGAGGAATGGGGAAGAATGGGGAAAAAATGGGGGGAAAATGGGGGAAAATGGGGAGAAATGGGAAAAATTGGGGGAAACGGGAAAAACGAGAAAAAAATGGGCAAAAACGGGAAAAATGGGGAAAAATGGGGGGAAAATGGGGAAAAATGGGGAAAAACGGGGAAAAACGGGAAAAAACGGGGAAAAATGGGGAAAAATGGGGAAAAAAATGGGGAAAAACGGTTTAAAAAACGGGCAAAAAACGGGAAAAACGGGGAAAAGACGGAAAAACGGGCAAAAACGGGAAAAACGGGGAAAAATGGGAAAAAATTGAGGAAAAATTGGGAAAAAATGGGGGGAAATGGGGAAAAAAATGGAGAAAATGGGGAAAATGGGGAAAATGGGGAAAATGAGGAAGAATGGGGAAAAATGGGAAAAATGGGGGAAAATGGGGGGAAATGGGGAAAAAATGGGGAAAAATGGGGGAAAATGGGGGAAAATGGGAAAAAAAGTGGAAAAATGGGGAAAATGGGGGAAATGGGGAAAATTGGGGAAAAATGGGGAAAAATGGGAAAAATGGGGGAAAATGGGGGAAAATGGGGAAAAATGGGGAAAAAATGGGGAAAAATGGGGAAAATTTGGGAAAAATGGGGGAAATGGGGAAAAATGGGGGAAAATGGGGGAAAATGGAGAAGAATGGGGAAAAAAGGGGACAAATGGGGAAAAATGGGGGAAAATGGGGAAAAATGGGGGGAAAATGGGGAAAAATGGGGGAAAATGGGGAAGAATGGGGGAAAACGGGGAAAAAATGGGGAAAAATGGGGAAAAATTGGGGAAAAATGGGGGAAAATGGGAAAAAAATGGGAAAAATGGGGGAAAAGGGGAAAATGGGGAAAAATGGGGAAAATGGGGAAAAATGGGGAAAAATGGGGGAAAATGGGGAAAAAATGGGGAAAAATGGGGAAAAAATGGGGAAAAAATGGGGGAAAATGGGGGAAAATGGGGAAAATGGGGGAAAATGGGGAAAAAACGGGCAAAAATGGGGAAAAATGGGCAAAAAAACGGGAAAAAAACGGGAAAAACAGGAAAAAAATGGGAAAAAATGGGAAAAAATGGGGAAAACGGGGAAAAATGGGGAAAAAATGGGGAAATATGGAGAAATATGGGGAGAAATGGGGAAAAATGGGGAAGAAATGGGGGAAAATGGGAAAGAATGGGGAAAAAAGGAAAAAATGGGGAAAAAGGGAAAAAATGGGGAAAATAGGAAAAAAATGGGGGAAAATGGGGAAAAATGGGGAAAAATGGGGGAAAATGGGGAAAAATTGGGAAAAAATAGGAAAAAAATGGGGAAAATGAGGAAGAAATGGGGGAAAATGGGGAAAAATGGGGAAAAATGGGGGAAAAGGGGAAAAATGGGGAAAAAATGGGGAAAATGGGAAAAAATGGGGAAAAATGGACAAAAATGGGACCAAAATGGACAAAACTGGCCAAAAATGGTCAAAAATGGGATCAAAATGGACAAAAATGGCCAAAAATGACCCAAAAATAGCAAAAAGTGGCATCAAAGTGGTAAAAAGTGTCATCAAAATGGCACCAAAGTGGCCAAAAAAGTCCAGAAATGGGCAAAAATGGACCCAAATTATATCAAAATGGCCAAAAATGGCAACAAGTGGGCAAAAATTGCCAAAAATGGCATAAAAATGGTAAAAAATGGCACCAAAACGGCCAAAAATGGCAATAAATGACACCAAAAAGGCCGAAAATGGGTAAAAAAGGGCACCAAAATGGGCAAAAATGGGAAAAAATGGGGAAAATGAGGAAAAAATGGGGAAAAATGGTAAAAAAAATGGGCAAAATCGGGCAAAAATGAACAAAAATGGCTCCAAAATGGAATCAAAATGGAAAAAAATGGCAAAAAAGTGGAATCAAAAGGCATCAAAATGGACAAAAATGGCCAAAAATGGCATCAAAGTGGCCAAAAATGGCAAAAATGGCCCAAAATGGTCCAAAATTGGGCAAAAATGGCCCCAAAATGGGCAAAAATTGGGAGCAAACGGCCCCAAAAGGGCCAAAAATGGCAGCAAATGGCCCCAGGTGTGTCCCCTCCCCCACCTGTCTCACCTGTGCCCCTCCCCCACCCTCACCTGTCTCACCTGTGCCCCTCCCCCCCTCACCTTCCTCCTCCTCAGCCTCGAACTCCTCGTCCTCCTCGCGGGGCCCCCAGGGTGGGGGAGGGTCCCGGTCCCGCCTGAGCACCTGGGGGAGGGGACAGGTGGGACAGGTGAGGGGGAGGGGACAGGTGGGACAGGTGAGGGTGGGGGAGGGGACAGGTGGGACAGGTGAGGGGAGGGGACAGGTGGGACAGGTGAGGGGAAGGGGACAGGTGGGACAGGTGAGGGTGGGGGGAGGGGACAGGTGGGGACAGGTGAGGGGGAGGGGACAGGTGGGACAGGTGAGGGGAAGGGGACAGGTGAGGGGGGAGGGGACAGGTGGGACAGGTGAGGGTGGGGGAGGGGACAGGTGGGACAGGTGGGACAGGGTGAGGGGGAAGGGGACAGGTGGGACAGGTGAGGGGGGAGGGGACAGGTGGGACAGGTGAGGGGGGAGGGGGACAGGTGGGACAGGTGAGGGGGGAAGGGACAGGTGAGGGGGAGGGGACAGGTGGGACAGGTGAGGGGGGAGGGGACAGGTGGGACAGGTGAGGGGACAGGTGGGACAGGTGAGGGAACAGGTGGGACAGGTGGGACAGGTGAGGGGGGAGGGGACAGGTGGGACAAGTGAGGGGAGAGGGGACAGGTGGGACAGGTGAGGGGGAAGAGACAGGTGGGACAGGTGAGGGGGGAGGGGACAGGTGGGACAGGTGAGGGGGAGGGGACAGGTGGGACAGGTGAGGGGGGAGGGGACAGGTGGGACAGGTGAGGGGGGAGGGGACAGGTGAGGGGGGGAGGGGACAGGGGGGACAGGTGGGACAGGTGAGGGGACAGGTGGGACAGGTGAGGGGACAGGTGGGACAGGTGAGGGGGGAGGGGACAGGTGGGACAGGTGAGGGGGAGGGGACAGGTGGGACAGGTGAGCGGACAGGAGGGACAGGTGAGGGGGGAGGGGACAGGTGGGACAGGTGGGACAGGTGAGGGGGGAGGGGACAGGTGAGGGGGGGAGGGGACAGGTGAGGGGGGAGGGGACAGGTGGGACAGGTGGGACAGGTGGGAAAGGTGGGACAGGTGAGAGGACAGGTGGTACAGGTGGGACAGGGGAGGGGGGAGGGGACAGGTGGGACAGGTGAGGGGGAGGGGACAGGTGGGACAGGTGGGACAGGTGAGGGGAGAGGGGACAGGTGGGACAGGTGGGACAGGTGAGGGGGGAAGGGACAGGTGGGACAGGTGGGACAGGTGAGGGGGGAGGGGACAGATGGGACAGGTGAGGGGGGAAGGGACAGGTGGGACAGGTGAGGGGGGAAGGGACGGGTGGGACAGGTGAGGGGGAGGGGACAGGGTGGGACAGGTGGGACAGGTGAGGGGGGAGGGGGACAGGTGGGACAGGTGAGGGGGGAGGGGACAGGTGGGACAGGTGAGGGGGGAAGGGGACAGGTGGGACAGGTGAGGGGACAGGTGGGACAGGTGAGGGGGGACGGGGACAGGTGAGACAGGTGAGGGGGAGGGGACAGGTGGGACAGGTGAGGGGGAGGGGACAGGTGGGACAGGTGAGGGGGGAAGGGACAGGTGGGACAGGTGAGGGGACAGGTGAGGGGGGGAGGGGACAGGTGGGACAGGTGAGGGGGAGGGGACAGGTGGGACAGGTGGGACAGGTGAGGGGACAGGTGAGGGGGGAGGGGACAGGTGGGACAGGTGGGACAGGTGGGAAAGGTGGGACAGGTGAGGGGACAGGTGGTACAGGTGGGACAGGGGAGGGGGGAGGGACAGGTGGGGACAGGTGAGGGGGAGGGGACAGGTGGGACAGGTGGGACAGGTGAGGGGGGAGGGGACAGGTGGGACAGGTGAGGGGGGAGGGGGACAGGTGGGACAGGTGAGGGGACAGGTGGGACAGGTGAGGGGGGAGGGGACAGGTGAGACAGGTGAGGGGGAGGGGACAGGTGGGACAGGTGAGGGGGAGGGGACAGGTGGGACAGGTGAGGGGGGAAGGGACAGGTGGGACAGGTGAGGGGACAGGTGAGGGGGGAGGGGACAGGCTGGGACAGGTGAGGGGGGAAGGGACAGGTGGGACAGGTGAGGGGACAGGTGAGGGGGGAGGGGACAGGTGGGACAGGTGAGGGGGGAGGGGACAGGTGGGACAGGTGAGGGGGAGGGGACAGGTGGGACAGGTGGGACAGGTGAGGGAGGAGGGGACAGGTGGGACAGGTGAGGGGACAGGTGAGGGTGGGGGAGGGGCGTTACCTGCGGGGGAGAGGGAGCCCAGGAGGTCCCCGAGGGGCCGGGGGGGGGCTCTCGGCCGAGGCTGCAAAGGAAAGGGACAGGTGAGCTCAGGGACACCTGGGCAGGTACAGGGGGACACCTGAGCACCCCCCAGGTGACACCTGAGCACCCCCCAGGTGACACCTGAGCACCCACAGGTGAGACCTGAGCACCCACAGGTGACACCTGAGCACCCACAGGTGACACCTGAGCACCCCACAGGGGACACCTGAGCACCCCCAGGTGACACCTGAGCACCCCCAGGTGAGACCTGACCACCCACAGGTGAGGCCATGGCACCCACAGGTGACACCTGAGCACCCACAGGGGACACCCTGAGCACCCACAGGTGAGACCTGAGCACCCACAGGGGACACCTGAGCACCCACAGGTGACAACTGAGCACCCACAGGTGAGACCTGAGCACCCACAGGTGACACCTGAGCACCCACAGGTGAGACCTGAGCACCCACAGGTGAGACCTGAGCACCCACAGGTGACACCTGAGCACCTCCAGGTGACACCTGAGCACCCACAGGTGAGACCTGAGCACCCACAGGTGAGACCTGAGCACCCACAGGTGAGGCCATGGCACCCATAGGGGACACCCTGAGCACCCCCAGGTGACACCTGAGGCCCTCACTGCCCCCACAGGTGACCTCTCCACCCCCCAGGTATCCCCAAGCCCCTCACCAACCCCCCCCAGGTGAGGTTACCTGGGCAGGTGAGGTTACCTGGGCAGGTGAGGCGGGCGCGGGGGCGCGTTCAGGCTGCGGCTCAGCAGGTGACCCCAAACCCCCCACAGGTGACCCCAAACCCCCCCACAGGTGACCCCCAAAGCCCCCACAGGTGACCCACAAACTCCCCCAGGTGACCCCAAAGCCCCCACAGGTGACCCCTAACCCCCCCCCCAGGTGACCCCAAAACCCCCCAGGTGACCCCCAAACCCCCCCAGGTGACCCCAAACCCCCCCCAGGTGACCCCAAACCCCCCCCAGGTGACCCCAAACCCCCCCCAGGTGACCCCAAAGCCCCCACAGGTGACCCCAAACTCCCCCAGGTGACCCCCAAACCCCCCCAAGGTGACCCCTAACCCCCCCCCCCCAGGTGACCCCAAACCCCCCCAGGTGACCCCAAACCCCCCCCAGGTGAGGTTACCTGTGCAGGTCCAAACCCCCCCCAGGTGAGGTTACCTGTGCAGGTGAGGCGGGTGCGGGGCGCGTTCAGGCTGCGGCTCAGCAGGTGACCCCAAACCCCCCCAGGTGACCCCAAACCCCCACAGGTGACCCCAAACCCCCCCCAGGTGACCCCAAACCCCTCTAGATGACCCCAAACCCCCCCAGGTGACCCCAAACCCCCCAGGTGAGGTTACCTGGGCAGGTGAGGCGGGCGCGGGGCGCGTTCAGGCTGCGGCTCAGCAGGTGACCCCAAACCCCCCCAGGTGACCCCAAACCCCCCCAGGTGACCCCAAACCCCCCCCAGGTGACCCCAAACCCCTCTAGATGACCCCAAACCCCCCCCAGGTGACCCCAAACCCCCCCAGGTGACCCCAAACCCCCCCAGGTGAGGTTACCTGGGCAGGTGAGGCGGGCGCGGGGCGCGTTCAGGCTGCGGCTCAGCAGGTGACCCCAAACCCCCCCAGGTGACCCCAAACCCCCCCAGGTGACCCCAAACCCCCCCAGGTGACCCCAAACCCCCCAGGTGACCGCAAACCCCCCCAAACCCCCCAGGTGAGGTTACCTGTGCAGGTGAGGCGGGCGCGGGGCGCGTTCAGGCTGCGGCTCAGCAGGTGACCCCAAACCCCCCCAGGTGACCCCAAACCCCCCACAGGTGACCCCAAACCCCCCACAGGTGACCCCAAACCCCCCAGGTGACCCCAAACCCCCCCCCAGGTGACCCCAAACCCCCCACAGGTGACCCCAACCCCCCCCAGGTGACCCCAAGCCCGCCCAGGTGAGGTTACCTGGGCAGGTGAGGTTACCTGGGCAGGTGAGGCGGGCGCGGGGCGCGTTCACGCTGCGGCTCAGGAGGTGACCCCAAACCCCCCCCAGGTGACCCCAAACCCCCCCCAGGTGACCCCAAACTCCCCCCAGGTGACCCCAAACCCCCCAGGTGACCCCAAACCCCCCCCAGGTGAGGTTACCTGGGCAGGTGAGGTTACCTGGGCAGGTGAGGCGGGCGCGGGGCGCGTTCAGGCTGCGGCTCAGCAGGTGACCCCAAAACCTCCCACAGGTGACCCCAAACCCCCCATAGATGACCCCAAACCCCTCCAGGTGACCCCAAACCCCCCATAGATGACCCCAAACCCCCCAGGTGAGGTTAGCTGGGCAGGTGAGGTTACCTGGGCAGGTGAGGCGGGCGCGGGCCGCGTTCAGGCTGCGGCTCAGGAGGTGACCCCAAACCCCCCCAGGTGACCCCAAACCCCCCCCAGGTGACCCCAAACCCCCAGGTGACCCCAAGCCCCCCAGGTGAGGTTACCTGGGCAGGTGAGGCGGGCGCGGGGCGCACTGAGGCCGCGGCTCAGCAGGTGACCCCAAACCCCCCACAGGTGACCCCAAGCCCCCCCCAGGTGACCCCAAACCCCCCATAGATGACCCCAAACCCCCCCAGGTGACCCCAAACCCCCCCCCCAGGTGACCCCAAACCCCCCCAGGTGACCCCAAACCCCCCCCAGGTGACCCCAAACCCCCCCCAGGTGACCCCAAACCCCCAGGTGACCCCAAACCCCCCCAGGTGACCCCAAACCCCCCCAGGTGACCCCAAACCCCTCCAGGTGACCCCAAACCCCCCAGGTGAGGTTACCTGGGCAGGTGAGGCGGGTGCGGGGCGCGTTCAGGCTGCGGCTCAGCAGGTGACCCCAAACCCCCCCCAGGTGACCCCAAACCCCCCATAGATGACCCCAAACCCCCCCCAGGTGACCCCAAACCCCCCCAGGTGACCCCAAGCCCCCCAGGTGAGGTTACCTGGGCAGGTGAGGTTACCTGGGCAGGTGAGGCGGGCGCGGGGCGCGTTCAGGCTGCGGCTCAGCAGGTGACCCCAAACCCCCCCAGGTGACCCCAAACCCCCCCCACGTGACCCCAAACCCCCCCCAAACCCCCCAGGTGACCCCAAACCCCCCAGGTGAGGTTACCTGGGCAGGTGAGGCGGGCGCGGGGCGCGTTCAGGCTGCGGCTCAGCAGGTCGGAGTAGCGCTCCGTCTGGCCCACGATGAAATCCAGCTGCAGGTCCAGCGCCTTCTTGCGCTTCTCCTCCAGCCGCGACTGCTGCTTGAACTGCACCACCTGCAGGGCACGCACACCTGGCACACCTGGCACACCTGGCACGCCTGGCACACCTGGCACACCTGGTGCACCTGGCACACTTGGCACACTTGGCACACCTGGCGCACCTGGCGCACCTGGCACACCTGGCACACCTGGCACACCTGGCACACCTGGCACACCTGGCGCACCTGGCGCACCTGGCGCACCTGGTGCACCTGGCGCACCTGGCACACCTGGCACACCTGGCACACCTGGCACACCTGGCACACCTGGCGCACCTGGCGCACCTGGCGCACCTGGTGCACCTGGCACACCTGGCTGCACCTGGCACACCTGGCACACCTGGGCGCACCTGGCACACCTGGGCGCACCTGGGACACCTGGCGGGGCCTCGGGGCTGGGCGGGGGCACTCCGAGGGCAGCCAGTGCTCAGCAATGGCAGCAATGGGCGTTGATGGGCAGCCAATGGTGTGCCCAGGTGTGCCCAGGTGTGCCCAGGTGTGCCCAGGTGTGCCCAGGTGTGCCCAGGAGTATCCCAGGTGTGCCCAGGTGTATCCCAGGTGTGCCCAGGTGGGCTCAGGTGTGCCAAGGTGTGCCCAGGTGTGCCCAGGTGTTCCCAGGTGTGCCCAGGTGTGCCCAGGTTTACCCCAGCTGTGCCCAGGTGTATTCCAGGTGTGCCCAATTGTGCCCAGGTGAACTCAGGTGTATCCCAGCTGTGCCCTGGTGTATCCCAGCTGTGTCCCGGGTGCAGCCCAGGTGTATCCCAGATGTATCCCAGGTTTACCCCAGCTGTGCCCAGGTGTGCCCAGGTGTATCCCAGATGTGCCCAGATCTATCCCAGGTGTGCCCAGCTGTGCCCAGCTGTGCCCAGGTGTGCCCAGGTGTATCCCAGGTGTGCCCAGCTGTACCCAGGCGTATCCCAGGTTTACCCAGGTGTTGCCAGGTGTATCCCAGCTGTGCCCAGGTGTGCCCAGGTGTGCCCAGGTCTGCCCAGGTGTATCCGAGGTGTATCCCAGCTGTGCCCAGGTGTATCCCAGGTTTACCCAGCTGTGCCCAGGTGTGCCCAGGTGTATCCCAGCTGTGCCCAGGTGTGTCCCAGCTGTGCCCAGGTGTATCCCAGCTGTGCCCAGGTGTGCCCAGGTGTGCCCAGCTGTGCCCAGGTGTATCCCAGGTGTATCCCAACTGTGCCCAGCTGTGCCCAGGTGCATCCCAGCTCTGCCCAGGTGTGCCCAGGTGTATCCCAGGTGTGCCCAGCTGTGCCCAGGTGTATCCCAGGTGTTCCCAGGTGTTCCCAGCTGTGCCCAGTTGTATCCCAGGTGTACCCAGCTGTGCCCAGGTGTATCCCAGGTGTTCCCAGGTGTTCCCAGCTGTACCCCAGGTGTTCCCAGGTGTATCCCAGCTGTGCCCAGGTGTGCCCAGGTACCTTCTCGACGCTGCTCCAGAAGTGGCGCACCTCGCGGGCGATGGCGGCGGCCACGCGGCGCAGCTTGGCCTGCTCCTCGCGCTTGGCGCGCTCCTGGCGCTGCCGCTGCTCCTCGTGGTGCCGCATCACCATCCGCACCACCTGGGACAGGTGAGACAGGTGAGGGACAGGTGAGAGACAGGGGAGGGACAGGTGAGACAGGTGAGGGACAGGTGAGAGGTGAGACAGGTGAGAGACAGGTGAGACAGGTGAGGGACAGGTGAGACAGGTGAGAGACAGGTGAGAGGTGAGACAGGTGAGAGACAGGTGAGAGACAGGGGAGAGACAGGTGAGAGACAGGGGAGAGACAGGTGAGACAGGTGAGAGACAGGTGAGAGACAGGTGAGGGACAGGTGAGACAGGTGGGACAGGTGAGGGACAGGTGAGAGACAGGTGAGGGACAGGTGAGAGACAGGTGAGACAGGTGAGAGACAGGTGAGGGACAGGTGAGAGACAGGTGAGACAGGTGAGAGACAGGTGAGAGACAGGTGACAGACAGGGGAGAGACAGGTGAGAGACAGGTGAGACAGGTGAGGGACAGGTGAGAGACAGGTGAGAGACAGGTGAGAGACAGGTGAGACAGGTGAGGGACAGGTGAGACAGGTGAGACAGGTGAGACAGGTGAGAGACAGGTGAGACAGGTGAGGGACAGGTGAGACAGGTGAGGGACAGGTGAGACAGGTGAGAGACAGGTGAGAGGTGAGACAGGTGAGAGACAGGTGAGAGACAGGGGAGAGACAGGTGAGAGACAGGGGAGAGACAGGTGAGAGACAGGTGAGAGACAGGGGAGAGACAGGGGAGAGACAGGTGAGACAGGAGAGACAGCTGAGAGACAGGTGAGAGACAGGTGAGACAGGTGAGAGACAGGTGAGAGACAGGTGAGGGACAGGTGAGACAGGTGGGACAGGTGAGGGACAGGTGAGAGACAGGTGAGGGACAGGTGAGAGACAGGTGAGACAGGTGAGAGACAGGTGAGACAGGTGAGGGACAGGTGAGAGACAGGTGAGGGACAGGTGAGACAGGTGAGGGACAGGTGAGACAGGTGAGAGACAGGTGAGGGACAGGTGAGACAGGTGAGAGACAGGTGAGACAGGTGAGACAGGTGAGAGACAGGTGAGAGACAGGTGAGACAGGTGAGACAGGTGAGAGACAGGTGAGAGACAGGTGAGACAGGTGAGAGACAGGTGAGAGACAGGTGAGACAGGTGAGACAGGTGAGACAGGTGAGGGACAGGTGAGACAGGTGAGGGACAGGTGAGACAGGTGAGAGACAGGTGAGAGGTGAGACAGGTGAGAGACAGGTGAGAGACAGGGGAGAGACAGGGGAGAGACAGGTGAGAGACAGGTGAGAGACAGGTGAGACAGGTGAGAGACAGGTGAGAGACAGGTGAGAGACAGGTGAGGGACAGGTGAGACAGGTGGGACAGGTGAGGGACAGGTGAGAGACAGGTGAGGGACAGGTGAGAGACAGGTGAGACAGGTGAGAGACAGGTGAGAGACAGGTGACAGACAGGGGAGAGACAGGTGAGAGACAGGTGAGACAGGTGAGGGACAGGTGAGAGACAGGTGAGGGACAGGTGAGACAGGTGGGACAGGTGAGGGACAGGTGAGAGACAGGTGAGGGACAGGTGAGAGACAGGTGAGACAGGTGAGAGACAGGTGAGACAGGTGAGACAGGTGAGAGACAGGTGAGAGACAGGTGAGACAGGTGAGACAGGTGAGAGACAGGTGAGAGACAGGTGAGACAGGTGAGAGACAGGTGAGAGACAGGTGAGACAGGTGAGACAGGTGAGAGACAGGTGAGAGACAGGGGAGACAGGTGAGAGACAGGTGTGGGACAGGTGAGATACAGGTGTGGGACAGGTGAGATACAGGTGAGATACACAGGTGAGACTGAGGTACAGACAGGTGAGATACCACACAGACATCGCCCGAATTTCACCCAAACTTCACCCAGGTGTGCCCAGGTGTGCCCAGGTGTCACCTGAGCTCCTCCAGGTGCTCAAACCCACCTGAGATGCCACCACAGGTGCGCCAGGTAACCAAAAACCACCAAAAAAAACCCAAAAATCGCCCAAATTTCACCCGAATTTCGCCCAGTTTTCGCCCAAATTTCTCGCAGGTGTGCCCAGGTGTGCCCAGGTGTCACCTGAGCTCCTCCAGGTGATCGAAACCCACCTGAGATGCCACCACAGGTGCGCCAGGTAACCAAAAACCACCAAAAAACCCCCAAATTTCACCCAATTTTCACCCAAATTTTGCCCAAATTTCGCCCAGGTGTGCCCAGGTGTGCCCAGGTGTCACCTGAGCTCCTCCAGGTGCTCAAAACCCACCTGAGATGCCACCACAGGTGCGCCAGGTAACCAAAAACCACCAAAAAACCCCAAAAATCGCCCAAATTTCGCCCAATTTTCACCCAAATTTTGCCCAGGTGTGCCCAGGTGTCACCTGAACTCCTCCAGGTGCTCAAACCCACCTGAGATGTCACCACAGGTGCGCCAGGTAACCAAAAACCACCAAAAACCACCCAAAATCGCCCAAATTTCACCCAATTTTCGCCTAAATTTCACCCAGGTGTGCCCAGGTGTCACCTGAGCTCCTCCAGGTGCTCAAACCCACCTGAGATGCCACCACAGGTGCGCCAGGTAACCAAAAACCACCAAAAAACCCCAAAAATCGCCCAAATTTCACCCAAATTTCACCCAAATTTCACCCAGGTGTGCCCAGGTGTGCCCAGGTGTCACCTGAGCTCCTCCAGGTGATCGAAACCCACCTGAGATGCCACCACAGGTGCGCCGGGTAACCAAAAACCACCAAAAAATCCCAAAAATCACCCAAATTTCACCCGAATTTCGCCCAGTTTTCACCCAAATTTCTCGCAGGTGTGCCCAGGTGTGCCCAGGTGTGCCCAGGTGTCACCTGAGCTCCTCCAGGTGATCCAAACCCACCTGAGATGCCACCACAGGTGCGCCAGGTAACCAAAAACCACCAAAAAACCCCCAAAAATCGCCCAAATTTCGCCCAAATTTCGCCCAAATTTCAGCCAGGTGTGCCCAGGTGTGCCCAGGTGCGCCCAGGTGTCACCTGAGCTCCTCCAGTTGTTTGAAACCCACCTGAGATGCCACCACAGGTGCGCCAGGTAACCAAAAACCACCAAAAAACACCCCAAAATCACCCAAATTTCACCCAATTTTCACCCAAATTTTGTCCAAATTTCAGCCAGGTGTGCCCAGGTGTGCCCAGGTGTGCCCAGGTGCCCCACCTTCCTGGCCACGCCCCTCTTCCAGCGTCTCTCCTGGGCGAAGTCGGCGGCCAGCCACTGCATCTCCTCGCACAGGTAATCCCAGTGCACCTTGGGCCGCGCCGGCTCGGGCACCTTGGGCAGGCGCCGCAGGGACCAGAAGCCCTCGCGCTTCATCTCGGCCACGCGGTGCTCCACCTCGGCCTCCTGCGCAGGTGAGACAGGGGAGACAGGTGAGGGACAGGTGGGGACAGGTGAGGGACAGGTGGGGACAGGTGAGGGAAAAAAACCCCGAGAAAATGGGAAAAACCCCCGAGGTTTTGTCCCAAAATTGGAATAAATTGGGTTGAAAACTCCTAAATTGGTTCCTCAAGGGTTTACCTGGGGACAGGTGAGACAGGTGGGACAGGTGAGGGACAGGTGAGAGACAGGTGAGGGACAGGTGAGGGACAGGTGAGGGACAGGTGAGGGACAGGTGAGACAGGTGAGGGACAGGTGAGGGACAGGGGAGACAGGTGAGGGACAGGTGAGAGACAGGTGAGGGACAGGGGAGGGACAGGTGAGGGACAGGGGAGGGACAGGTGAGGGACAGGTGAGGGACAGGGGAGACAGGTGAGGGACAGGTGAGGGACAGGTGAGGGACAGGTGAGGGACAGGTGAGACAGGTGAGAGACAGGTGAGGGACAGGTGAGACAGGTGAGAGACAGGTGAGGGACAGGTGAGACAGGTGAGAGACAGGTGAGGGACAGGTGAGGGAACGGTGAGGGACAGGTGAGACAGGTGAGAGACAGGTGAGAGACAGGTGAGACAGGTGAGGGACAGGTGAGGGACAGGGGAGGGACAGATGAGACAGGTGAGGGACAGGGGAGAGACAGGTGAGAGACAGGTGAGAGACAGGTGAGGGACAGGTGAGGGACAGGTGGGGACAGGTGAGGGACAGGTGAGACAGGTGGGACAGGTGGGGACAGGTGAGAGACAGGTGAGGGACAGGTGAGGGACAGGTGAGGGACAGGTGGGGACAGGTGAGGGACAGGTGAGGGACAGGTGAGACAGGTGAGGGACAGGTGAGAGACAGGTGAGGACAGGTGAGGGACAGGTGAGGACAGGTGGGACAGGTGAGGGACAGGTGAGGGACAGGGGGGACAGGTGGGGACAGGTGAGAGACAGGTGGGGACAGGTGAGGGACAGGTGAGGGACAGGTGAGGGACAGGGGGGACAGGTGGGGACAGGTGAGAGACAGGTGGGGACAGGTGAGGGACAGGTGAGGGACAGGTGAGGACAGCTGAGGGACAGGTGAGGGACAGGTGAGACAGGTGAGGGACAGGTGGGGACAGGTGAGGGACAGGTGAGGGACAGGTGAGACAGGTGAGGGACAGGTGAGGGACAGATGAGGGACAGGTGAGGGACAGGTGAGACAGGTGAGGACAGGTGAGACAGGTGAGGGACAGGTGAGACAGGTGGGACAGGTGGGGACAGGTGGGACAGGTGAGACAGGTGAGAGGTGAGAGACAGGTGAGGGACAGGGGAGGGACAGGTGAGGGACAGGTGAGACAGGTGAGGGACAGGTGAGGACAGGTGAGACAGGTGAGACAGGTGAGGGACAGGTGAGGGACAGGGGAGGGACAGGGGAGAGACAGGTGAGACAGGTGGGACAGGTGAGGGACAGGTGAGGGACAGGTGAGACAGGTGAGAGACAGGTGAAGGACAGGGGAGGGACAGGTGAGGACAGGTGAGGACAGGTGAGACAGGTGAGAGACAGGTGGGGGACAGGTGAGGGACAGGTGAGGGACAGGAGAGGGAAAGGTGAGGACAGGTGGGACAGGGGAAGGACAGGTGAGACAGGTGAGGGACAGGTGAGGGACAGGTGAGACACAGGTGAGGGACAGGTGAGGGACAGGTGAGGGACAGGAGAGGGACAGGTGAGGACAGGTGAGCGAAAAAAACCCCGAGAAAATGGGAAAAATCCCCGAGGTTTTATCCCAAAATTTGAATAAACCCAGTATATCCCAGTATAACCCAGTATAACCCAGTATAGCCCAGTATAGCCCAGTATAGCCCAGTATAGCCCAGTATAGCCCAGTATAACCCAGTATAGCCCAGTATAACCCAGTATAGCCCAGTATAACCCAGTATAACCCAGTATAACCCAGTATAGCCCAGTATAGCCCAGTATAACCCAGTATAACCCAGTATAACCATTCCCAGCCCATTCCCAGCCCATTCCCAGTACAAACCAGTACAAACCAGTACAAACCAGTCCAGTTTAACCCTTACGTGCTTGGCCTGCTCGGCGATCTCGGCCGGGCTCCTCTCCCACAGCCAGGGGGGCTCGGGGGGGGATCCTCTCCCAGTATAACCCAGTATAACCCAGTATAACCCAGTATAACCCAGTATAACCCAGTATAACCCAGTACAGCCCATTCCCAGTGCATTCCCAGTACAAACCAGTACAAACCAGTCCAGTTTAACCCTTACATGCTTGGCCTGCTCGGCGATCTCGGCCGGGCTCCTCTCCCAGTATAACCCAGTATAACCCAGTATAACCCAGTATAACCATTCCCAGTACAAACCAGTACAAACCAGTACAAACCAGTACAGATTAACCCTTACGTGCTTGGCCTGCTCGGCGATCTCGGCCGGGCTCCTCTCCCACAGCCAGGGGGGCTCGGGGGGGCTCCTCTCCCAGTATATCCCAGTATAACCCAGTATAACCCAGTATAACCCAGTACAGCCCATTCCCAGCCCATTCCCAGTACAAACCAGTACAAACCAGTACAGATTAACCCTTACGTGCTTGGCCTGCTCGGCGATCTCGGCCGGGCTCCTCTCCCACAGCCAGGGGGGCTCGGGGGGGGCTCCTCTCCCAGTATAACCCAGTATAACCCAGTATAACCCAGTATAACCCAGTATAACCATTCCCAGTGCATTCCCAATGCATTCCCAGTACAAACCAGTACAAACCAGTACAAACCAGTGCAGTTTAACCCTTACGTGCTTGGCCTGCTCGGCGATCTCGACCGGGCTCCTCTCCCACAGCCAGGGGGGCTCGGGGGGGGCTCCTCTCCCAGTATAACCCAGTATAACCCAGTATAACCCAGTATAACCCAGTACAGCCCATTCCCAGTGCATTCCCAGTACAAACCAGTACAAACCAGTCCAGTTTAACCCTTACGTGCCTGGCCTGCTCGGCGATCTCGGCCGGGCTCCTCTCCCACAGCCAGGGGGGCTCGGGGGGGGGCTCCTCTCCCAGTATAACCCAGTATAACCCAGTATAACCCAGTATAACCCAGTACAGCCCAGTATAACCCAGTATAACCCAGTACAGCCCATTCCCAGTACAAACCAGTACAAACCAGTACAAACCAGTCCAGTTTAACCCTTACGTGCTTGGCCTGCTCGGCGATCTCGGCCGGGCTCCTCTCCCACAGCCAGGGGGGCTCGGGCCGGGCTCCTCTCCCAGTATAACCCAGTATAACCCAGTATAACCCAGTACAGCCCATTCCCAGTGCATTCCCAGTACAAACCAGTACAAACCAGTGCAGTTTAACCCTTACGTGCTTGGCCTGCTCGGCGATCTCGGCCGGGCTCCTCTCCCACAGCCAGGGGGGCTCGGGGGGGGCTCCTCTCCCAGTATAACCCAGTATAACCCAGTATAACCCATTCCCAGCCCATTCCCAGCCCATTCCCAGCCCATTCCCAGTACAAACCAGTACAAACCAGTGCAGTTTAACCCTTACATGCTTGGCCTGCTCGGCGATCTCGGCCGGGCTCCTCTCCCACAGCCAGGGGGGCTCGGGGGGGCCCTCGGGGGGGCCCTCGGGGGGCGGGGCCGGCCGGGGGGGCCCGGGGGGGGAGGGGCTGCCGGGGGAGCCCCCCGAGGACGAGGCCGGGGACACGGGGCTGGAGCCCGTCATCCTGCCCGAGGGCACCTGGGGACACAAACCCGGGGTCAAATCCCAGAATTTTGGGAAAATTGGGGAATTTGGGGGGAAAATTTGGGATTTTTAGGAGAAAAGTTGGGATTTTTAGGGGAAAATTTGAGATTTTTAGGAGAAAATTTGGGGTTTTTAGGGCAAAATTTAGTGGGAAAATGGGGATTTTTTAGGGGGTTTGGAGGGATTTTGGGAGGGGAATTGGGGATTTTGGGGTGAAATTTGGGGATTTTGGGGAAATTCGATGAAAATTTGGGAATTTTGGGGGAAAATTTGGGATTTTTGGGGGAAAATTTGGGGTTTTTAGGGGAAAATTTGGGGTTTTGAGGAGATTTTTGGGGGGTTTGGGGACGCCGGGGACACGGGGCTGGAGCCCGTCATCCTGCCCGAGGGCACCTGGGGACACAAATCTGGGGTCAAATCCCAGAATTTTGGGAAAATTGGGGAATTTTGGGGGAAAATTTGGGATTTTGGGTGAAAATTTGGGGTTTTGAGGAGATTTTTGGGGGGTTTGGGGACGCCGGGGACACGGGGCTGGAGCCCGTCATCCTGCCCGAGGGCACCTGGGGACACCAATCCGGGGTCAAATCCCAGAATTTTGGGAAAATTTGGGGGTTCTGGGTGAAAATTTGGGATTTTTGGGGAAAAAAATGGGGATTTAAGGGGAAAATTTAGGATTTTTAGGGGAAAATTTGGGGGAAAAATGGGGATTTTTAGGGGGTTTTAGGGGGTTTGGAGGGACTGTGGGAGGGGAAATTAGGGATTTTGGGGTGGAATTTGGGGATTTTGGGAAAATTCGATGAAAATATGGGAATTTTGGGGGAAAATTTGGGGATTTTGGGGGAAAATTTGGGATTTTTAGGGGAAAATTTGGGGATTTTAGGGGAAAATTTGGGGGGGAAATGGGGATTTTTTAGGGGGTTTGGAGGGATTTTGGGAGGGGAAATTGGGGATTTTGGGGTGAAATTTGGGGATTTTGGGAAAATTGGGGAAAATTTGGGAATTTGGGGGAAAATTTGGGATTTTTTGGGGAAAATTTGGGAATTTTAGGTGAAAATTTGGGGTTTTTAGGCGAAAATTTGGGGGGAAAATGGGGATTTTTTAGGGGGTTTGGAGGGATTTTGGGAGGGAATTGGGGATTTTGGGGTAAAATTTGGGGATTTTGGGGAAATTCAATGAAAATTTGGGAATTTTGGGGAAAAATTTGGGATTTTTAGGAGAAAATTTGGGGTTTTTGGGGAAAATTTGGGGATTTTAGGGGAAAATTGGGAGGAAAATGGGGATTTTTTAGGGGGTTTGGAGGGATTTTGGGAGGGGAATTGGGGATTTTGGGGTGAAATTTGGGGATTTTGGGAAAATTGGGGAAAATTTGGGATTTTTGGTGAAAATTTGGGATTTTTTGGGGAAAATTTGGGGTTTTTAGGTGAAAATTTGGGGTTTTTAGGGGAAAATTTGGGGGGAAAATGGGGATTTTTTAGGGGGTTTGGAGGGATTTTGGGAGGGGAATTGGGGATTTTGGGGTGAAATTTGGGGATTTTGGGAAAATTGGGGAAAATTTGGGAATTTTGGGGAAAAATTTGGGGTTTTTAGGGGAAAATTTGGGGGGAAAATGGGGATTTTTTAGGGGGTTTGGAGGGATTTTGGGAGGGAAATTAGGGATTTTGGGGTGAAATTTGGGAATTTTGGGGGAAATTGGGGAAAATTTGGGAATTTTGGGGGAAAATTTGGGGATTTTAGGGGAAATTTGGGAATTTTAGGTGAAATTTTGGGGGTTTTAGGGGAAAATTTGGGGGGAAAATGGGGATTTTTTAGGGGGTTTGGAGGAATTTTGGGAGGGAATTGGGGATTTTGGGGTGAAATTTGGGGATTTTGGGAAAATTGGGGGAAATTTGGGAATTTTGGGGGAAAATTTGGGAATTTTAGGTGAAAATTTGGGGTTTTTGGGGGAAAATTTGGGAATTTTAGGGGAAAATTGGGGGGAAAATGGGGATTTTTTAGGGGGTTTGGAGGGATTTTGGGGGGGAATTGGGGATTTTGGGGTGAAATTTGGGGATTTTGGGAAAATTTGGGAAAATTTGGGAATTTTGGGGGAAAATTTGGGATTTTTTGAGGAAATTTGGGAATTTTAGGTGAAATTTTGGGGATTTTAGGGGAAAATTTAGGGGGAAAATGGGGATTTTTTAGGGGGTTTGGAGGGATTTTGGGAGGGGGAATTGGGGATTTTGGGGTGAAATTTGGGGATTTTGGGAAATTGGGGAAAATTTAAAAATTTTGGGGAAAAATTGGGGTTTTTAGGGGAAAATTTGAGGGTTTTAGGGGAAAATTTGGGGGGAAAATGGGGATTTTTTAGGGGGTTTGGAGGGATTTTGGGGGGGAATTGGGGATTTTGGGGTGAAATTTGGGGATTTTGGGAAAATTGGGGGAAATTTGGGATTTTTGGGGGAAATTTGGGGTTTTTAGGAGAAAATTTGGGGGGAAAATGGGGATTTTTTAGGGGGTTTGGAGGGATTTTGGGAGGGGAATTGGGGATTTTGGGGTGAAATTTGGGGATTTTGGGAAAATTCGATGAAAATTTGGGAATTTTGGGAGAAAATTTAGGGTTTTTGGGCATAATTTGGGGTTTTTAGGGGAAAATTTGGGGGGAAAATGGGGTTTTTTTAGGGGGGTTTGGAGGGATTTTGGGAGGGGAAATTGGGGATTTTGGGGTGAAATTTGGGGGTTTTGGGAAATTCGGTGAAAATTTGGGAATTTTGGGGGAAAATTTGAGGGTTTTAAGGGGAAAATTTGGAGTTTTTAGGGGAAAATTTGGGGGGAAAAAGGGGATTTTTTAGGGGGTTTGGAAAGATTTTGGGAGGGGAAATTGGAGATTTTGGGGTAAAATTTGGGGATTTTGGGAAAATTCGGTGAAAATTTGGGAATTTTGGGGTGAAATTTGGAATTTTAGGGGAAAATTTGGGGATTTTAGGGGAAAATTTGGGGGGAAAATGGGGATTTTTTAGGGGGTTTGGAGGGATTTTGGGAGGGAAATTAGGGATTTTGGGGTGAAATTTGGGGATTTTGGGAAAATTGGGGAAATTGGGGAATTTTGGGGGAAAAATTTGGGGTTTTTGGGGAAAATTTGGGGGTTTTAGGGGAAAATTTGGGGGGAAAATGGGGATTTTTTTAGGTGGTTTGGAGGGATTTTGGGAGGGAAATTAGGGATTTTGGGGTGAAATTTGGGGATTTTGGGAAATTGGGGAAAATTTAAAAATTTTGGGGAAAAATTGGGGTTTTTTAGGGCAAAATTTGGGAATTTTAGGGGAAAATTTGGGGTTTTAGGGGAAAATTTAAGGGGAAATGGGGATTTTTTTAGGGGGTTTGGAGGGATTTTGGGAGGGGAATTGGGGATTTTGGGGTGAAATTTGGGGATTTTGGGAAAATTGGGGAAAATTTGGGGTTTTTAGGAGAAAATTTGGGATTTTGAGAGGAAAATTTGGTGGTTTTAGGTGAAATTTCGGGGTTTTTAGGGGAAAATTTGGGGGGAAAATGGGGATTTTTTAGGGGGTTTGGAGGGATTTTGGGAGGGGAATTGGGGATTTTGGGGTGAAATTTGGGGATTTTGGGGAAATTTGATGAAAATTTGGGAATTTTTAGGGGAAATTTGGGATTTTTAGGAGAAAATTTGGGGTTTTTGGGTGAAAATTTGGGGTTTTGAGGAGATTTTTGGGGGGTTTGGGGACGCCGGGGACACGGGGCTGGAGCCCGTCATCCTGCCCGAGGGCACCTGGGGACACAAATCTGGGGTCAAATCCTGGGATTTTGGGAAAATTTGGGGAGTTCTGGGTGAAAATTTGGGAATTTTTGGTGAAAATTTGGGATTTTTAGGGGAAAATTTGGGATTTTTAGGGGAAAATTTGGGGTTTTTAGGGGAAAATTTGGGGGGAAAATGGGGATTTTTAGGGGGTTTTAGGGGGTTTGGAGGGACTGTGGGAGGGGAATTTGGGGATTTTGGGGTGAAATTTCGGGATTTTGGGGAAATTCGGGAAAATTTGGGTTTTTTGGGGGGAAATTTGGGATTTTTAGGAGAAAATTTGGGGTTTTTGGGGGAAAATTTGGGGTTTTTAGGGGAAAATTTGGGGGGAAAAAGGGGATTTTTTAGGGGGTTTGGAGGGATTTTGGGGGGAATTGGGGATTTTGGGGTGAAATTTGGGGATTTTGGGAAAATTGGGGAAAATTTGGGAATTTTGGGGGAAAATTTGGGATTTTTAGGGGAAAATTTGGGATTTTTAGGGGAAAATTTGGGGATTTAGGGGAAATTTGGGGGGGGAAATGGGGATTTTTTAGGGGGTTTGGAGGGATTTTGGGAGGGGGAATTGGGGATTTTGGGGTGAAATTTGGGGATTTTGGGGAAATTCGATGAAAATTTGGGAATTTTTAGGGGAAATTTGAGATTTTTAGGTGAAATTTTGGGGTTTTTAGGGGAAAAATTTGGGGAGAAAATGGGGATTTTTTAGGGGGTTTGGAGGGATTTTGGGAGGGGAATTGGGGATTTTGGGGTGAAATTTGGGGATTTTCGGAAAATTGGGGAAAATTTGGGAATTTTGGGGAAAAATTTGGGATTTTTAGGGGGAATTTGGGGATTTTAGGGGAAAATTTGGGGGGAAAATGGGGATTTTTTAGGGGGTTTGGAGGGATTTTGGGAGGGGATTTGGGGATTTTGGGGTGAAATTTGGGGATTTTGGGGAAATTGGGGAAAATTTGGGATATTTTAGGGGAAAAATTGGGGATTTTAGGGGAAAATTTGGGATTTTTTGGTGAAAATTTGGGGGGAAAATGGGGATTTTTAGGGGGTTTTAGGGGGTTTGGAGGGATTTTTGGAGGGGAAATTGGGGATTTTGGGGTGAAATTTGGGGATTTTGGGGAAATTCGGTGAAAATTTGGGGATTTTGGGGGAAAATTTGGGGTTTTTAGGGGAAAATTTGGGATTTTTAGGGGAAAATTTGGGGGAAAATGGGGATTTTTTAGGGGGTTTGGAGGGATTTTGGGGTGAAATTTGGGGATTTTGGGAAATTCAGTGAAAATTTGGGAATTTTGGGGGAAAATTTGGGATTTTTAGGGGAAAATTTGGGATTTTTAGGGGAAAATTTGGGGTTTTGAGGAGATTTTTGGGGGGTTTGGGGACGCCGGGGACACGGGGCTGGAGCCCGTCATCCTGCCCGAGGGCACCTGGGGACACAAATCCGGGGTCAAATCCCAGAATTTTGGGAAAATTTGGGGAGTTCTGGGTGAAAATTTGGGAATTTTTGGTGAAAATTTGGGATTTTTAGGGGAAAATTTGGGGGTTTTAGGGGAAAATTTGGGGGTTTTAGGGGAAAATTTGGGGGGAAAATGGGGATTTTTTAGGGGGTTTGGAGGGATTTTGGGAGGGGAAATTGGAGATTTTGGGGAAATTGGGGAAAATTTGGGAATTTTGGGGTGAAATTGGGGATTTTTAGGGGAAAATTTGGGGATTTTGGGGGAAAATTTGGGGTTTTGAGGAGATTTTTGGGGGCGTTGGGGACGCCGGGGACACGGGGCTGGAGCCCGTCATCCTGCCCGAGGGCACCTGGGGACACAAATCTGGGGTCAAATCCCGCGATTTTGGGAAAATTGGGGAATTTTGGGTGAAAATTTGGGATTTTTAGGAGAAAATTTGGGGATTTTAGGGGAAAATTTGGGGTTTTTAGGGGAAAATTTGGGGGGAAAATGGGGATTTTTTAGGGGTTTGGAGGGATTTTGGGGGGGAATTGGGGATTTTGGGGTGAAATTTGGGGATTTGGGGAAATTCCGTGAAAATTTGGGAATTTTGGGGGAAAATTTGGGATTTTTAGGGGAAAATTTGGGGTTTTAGGGGAAAAATTTGGGGGTTATAGGGGAAAATTTAGGGGGAAAATGGGGATTTTTTAGGGGGTTTGGAGGGATTTTGGGAGGGGAATTGGGGATTTTGGGGTGAAATTTGGGATTTTGGGAAAATTCGATGAAAATTTGGGAATTTTGGGGGAAAATTTGGGGTTTTTAGGTGAAATTTTGGGGGTTTTAGGGGAAAATTTGGGGGGAAAATGGGGATTTTTTAGGGGGGTTTGGAGGGATTTTGGGAGGGGAATTGGGGATTTTGGGGTGAAATTTGGGGATTTTGGGAAAATTGGGGAAAATTTGGGAATTTTGGGGGAAAATTTGGGGTTTTTTGGGGAAATTTTGGGGTTTTTAGGGGAAAATTTGGGGGGAAATGGGGATTTTTTGGGGGGTTTGGAGGGATTTTGGGAGGGGAATTGGGGATTTTGGGGTGAAATTTGGGGATTTTGGGAAATTCGGTGAAAATTTGGGATTTTTAGGGGAAAATTTGGGATTTTTAGAGGAAAATTTGGGGTTTTAGGGGAAAATTGGGAGGAAAATGGGGATTTTTTAGGGGGTTTGGAGGGATTTTGGGAGGGGAATTGGGGATTTTGGGGTGAAATTTGGGGGTTTTGGGGAAATTGGGGAAATTTGGGAATTTTGGGGGAAAATTTGGGATTTTTAGGAGAAAATTTGGGATTTTTAGGTGAAATTTTGGGGGTTTTAGGGGAAAATTTAGGGGAAAATGGGGATTTTTTAGGGGTTTTGGAGGGATTTTGGGAGGGGGAATTGGGGATTTTGGGGTGAATTTTGGGATTTTGGAAATTGGGGAAAATTTGGGAATTTTGGGGAAAAATTGGGGATTTTAGGGGAAAATTTGGGGTTTTTAGGGGAAAATTTGAGGGAAAATGGGGATTTTTAAGGGGTTTTGGATGGTTTGGAGAGACTTTGGGAGGGGAAATTGGGGATTTTGGGGAGAAATTTGGGGATTTGGGGAAAATTGGGAATTTTGAAGGGATTTTAGGGCCATTGTTGGGGATTTTGGGGCCATTTTGGGGGATTTTTGGGGATTTTTAGGGGAATTTTGGGGCCCTTTTTTTGGGATTTTGGGGCCATATTTGGGAAGGATTTTGGGGCCATTGTTGGGGATTTTGGGGGATTTTTGGAACCATTTTTGGGGATTTTGGGGCCATTTTTGGGGGATTTTGGGGCCATTTTTGGGGATTTTGGGGCCATTTTCAGGAATTTTTGGGGGATTTTTGGGACCATTTTTGGGGTCATTTTTGGGGTCATTTTTGGGGCCATTTTTTGGGGTTTTTGGGGCCATTTTTGGGGTCATTTTTGGGACCATTTTTGGGGGTATTTGGAGCCATTTTTGGGGATTTTTTGGGCTCTTTTCAGGACCTTTTGTGAGGATTTTAAGGCAAATTTTGGGGATTTTGAGGCAAATTTTGGGGCAATTTTTGGGGCCATTTTTTGGGATTTTAGGGCCATTTTTCAGAAGGATTTTGGAGCCATTTCCAGGAATTTTGGGACGATTTTTGGGCATTTTGGGACAATTTTTGGGGCCTTTTTTTGGTGATTTTGGGGTCATTTTTGGGGCCTTTTTTTGGTGATTTTGGGGCCATTTTAGAGTCGTTTTTTGGGCATTTTTGGAGATTTTGTGTTCATTTTTTGGGGCCATTTTTGGGGATTTTGGGGCCATTTCCAGGAATTTTGGGGGGGTTTTAGGCCCATTTTTGGGGGGATTTTGGGGCCATTTTGGGGCCATTTTTGGAGATTTTGGGTCCATTTTCTGAGGCCATTTTGGGGTCATTTCTGGGGATTTTGGGCCCATTTTGGGGGATTTTTGGGGCTATTTTTTGGGGGATTTTTGGGGCCATTTTTGGGGCGATTTTTAGGTCACATTTGGGGATTTTGGGACCAATTTTTTGGGGATTTTTGGGGCCATTTTGGAGAGTTTGGGGTCATTTTGGGGGATTTTTGGGGCCATTTTCAGGAATTTTGGGGGATTTTTGGAACCATTTTTGGGGGGGGATTTTGGGGCCATTTTTGGAGATTTTGGGTCCATTTTTTGATGTCTTTTTTGGGGAGTTTGGAGCTGTTTGGGGGGATTTTTGAGCCATTTTTTGGGGGGGGATTTCGAGGTCATTTTTGGGGATTTTGGGGTCACTTTTTGGGATTTTTGGGGTCATTTTTTGGGGATTTTCAGGTCACTTTTGGGGATTTTGGGATCTTTTTTGAAGATTTTGGGGCCATTTCCAGGAATTTTGGGGGGATTTTAGGCCCATTTTTGGGGGAATTTTAGGGCCATTTTTGGAGATTTTGGGGCCATTTTTTAATGCTGTTTTTGGGGAGTTTGGGGCCATTTGGGGGGATTTTTGGGGCCATTTTTGGGGGGGATTTCTGGTCATTTCTGGGGATTTTGGGGTCATTTTTTGGAGGGATATTGGGG
>NC_082378.1:718937-777691 GCF_027477595.1 Haemorhous mexicanus
GGTCATTTGAGGTCATTTTGGGGGGGATTTGGGGCTGTTTTGGGTCAATTTGCCACCATTTAGGGGGGATTTGGGGTCATTGATGAGGCCACAGAGAGGGTGAGACCCCTCCCCAAATTCCCCGGGGCCGGGGAGACCCCTCCCCAAATTTACCCGGGGTTTGGGGCTATTTGAGGTCATTTTGGGTCCATTTTGGGGGGATTTGGGGCCGTTTGGGGGGGATTTAGGGGGATTTGGGGTCATTGACACAGAGGGTGAGACCCCTCCCCAAATTCCCCAGAGCCGGGGAGACCCCTCCCCAAATTTACCCGGGGTTTGGGGTCATTTGGGGCCATTTTGGGTCCATTTGGGGGAATTTTGGGGCTTTTTGGGGGGAATTTTGGGACTTTTTTAGGGAAAATTTTGGGGGAATTTTTGGGGCTTTTTGAGGGATTTTTTAGGGGAATTTTAGGGCTTTTTTTTGGGGAATTTTAGGGAGATATTGGAGGATTTTTGGGGGGAATTTTTGGGGGGATTTTTGGGTCTTTTTGAGGGGATTTTGGGGCTTTTTGGGGGGAATTTTGGACTTTTTGGGGGGAAATTTTGGGGGAATTTTTGGGGCTTTTTGAGGGATTTTTTAGGGGAATTTTAGGGCTTTTTTTTTGGGGAATTTTAGGGAGATATTGGAAGATTTTGGGGGGGAATTTTAGGGGGGAATTTTGGGTCTTTTTGAGGGGATTTGGGGCTTTTGGGGGGATTTTGGGGCTTTTTTGGGGAAAATTTTTGGGGAATTTTTGGGGCTTTTTGAGGGATTTTTTAGGGGAATTTTGGGGCTTTTTTTTGGGGAATTTTAGGGAGATATTGGAAGATTTTTGAGGGAATTTTGGGTCTTTTTGGGGGGATTTTGAGTCTTTTTGGGAGGAATTTTTGGGCGATTTTGATGGGGACTTTTGTGGAAATTTTTGGGGAATTTTGGGGCCATTTTTAGGTAATTCAGGGCAGATTTTGAAGCCATTTTGGGGGGGATTTTGGGGCCATTTTTGGGGAGATTTTGTCCATTTTTCGAGGCGATTTTGGGCTCATTTTGGGACGGATTCCATCCCAAATTTGGGCTCCATCTCCCCAAATCAGAAAAAACCCCAAAATCTCCTTTTTTTACCCCAATCCAGCCCTCGGTGCGCCTGACCCCCACCACCATGCTCTACTCGGGGCGCTCGCAGGACGGCAGCCACATCCTGGTGAGGGACGGGGACCCCCCCCAAATTTGGGGGGGTCCCCAAAATCTGGGAGGGGTCCCCAAAATTTGGGGTGAAAGGAGAAAAATTTCCCCAAAATCGGCCCAAAATTTGGGGGATTTTCCCTGAATTTTGGGGGGTTTTGGGGAAAAAATGTGGTGGGGGATCCCCAAAATTTGGGGGTGGTCCCTGATATTGGGGTGGGGGTCCCCAAAATTTTGGGGGAGTCCTAAAATTTGGGGGAATTTGGGGATTTTCCTGAATTTTGGGGGAAAAAGGGTTGGGGGTCCCCAAAATTTTGGGGGGATTTCTTGAACTTTGGGGGGTTTTGGGAGGGGAGGCCCCAAAATTTGGGGGGAAATTGAGGGTGGGGGGAAGTCTCCAAAATTTGGGGTGAAACCTCCTGATTTTGAGGCAAAACTTCCAAAATGTGAGGTAAAAATTAAAAAATTTGGGGTGAAAAATTAAAAATTTTGGGTGAATCGCAACAATTTCAGGTTAAACCTCCAAAATTCGGGGTAAAAATCTGCAAAATTTGAAGTGAGAATTCAAAAATTTGGGGTAAAACTTCAAAATTTGGGGTAGAAACTCAAAAATTTGGGGCAAAACGTCAAAAATTTCTGTGCGAACCTCTAAAATTTTGGGAAAAATCCTGAAAAATTTGGGGTGAAACCTCTAGAATGACGGGCAAAATGTCAAAATTTGGGGTGAAAATGTCAAAATTTGGGGCAAAACCTGCAAAAATTGAGATGAAAATTCAAAATTTTGGTGAAAAACCTTGAAATTTTGGGGTTAAAAATTCAAATTTTGGGGTAAAAACTTCAAATTTTTGGGTTTGGCTGGGCAGGAGTTGGGTGGGGAAATTGCCAGGAATCCCCTGAGGTGTTTAAAATTCAGGATTTACTCAAAATTTGGGGTTTTTTGGCCCAGAAAAGCGCCCGGTACCTGCAGCAGGAGCTGCCCGTGCGCATCGCCCACCGCATCCAGGGCTTCCGGAACCTTCCCTTCATCATCGGCTGCAACCCCACCATCCTGCACGTGGTGAGCCCCAAAAACCCCCCAAATCACCCCAAAAAAACCCCAAAATCACCCCAAAAAAACCCTCAAAATCACCTCCAAAAACACCCCAAAATCACCCCAAAAAAACCCCGAAATCAACCCAAAAAAAAACCTCAAAATCACCTCCAAAACACCCCAAAATCACCCCAAAAAAACCCCAAAAGACACCCCCAAAATCACCCCAAAAAACACCCAAAATCACCCCCAAAAAAACCAAACTCACCCCCCAAAAAACCCCAAAATCACCCCAAAAAAACCCCCAAAAACACCCCCAAAATCACCCCAAAAAAACCCCAAAATCAGCCAAAAAAACCCCTCAAAATCACCCCCAAAAACACCCCAAAATCACCCCAAAAAATCCCCGAAATCAACCCAAAAAAAACCTCAAAATCACCTCCAAAACACCCCAAAATCATCCCAAAATCACCCCAAAAATCACCCCCAAAATCACCCCAAAATTCCCCCCAAAATCACCCCAAAAAAACCCCCCAAAATCACCTCAAAACCCCCCAAAATCACCCCCAAAAAAAACCCAAAATCACCCCAAAAAAACCCCTCAAAATCCCCCCAAAAATCCCCCCAAAATCACCCCAAAATCACCCAAAATCACCCCAAAAACCCCCCCAAATCACCCCAAAAAAACCCCAAAATCACCCCCAAAAAACCCCCCAAAATCACCCCAAAAACCCCTCAAAATCACCCCAAAAAAAACCCAAAATCACCCCCAAAAAACCCCCCAAAATCACCCCAAAAAAAAACCAAAATCACCCCAAAAAACCCCAAAATCACCCCAAAAACCCCCAAAATCACCCCAAAAAAACCCCCAAAATCACCCCAAAAAAACCCAAAATCACCCCAAAAAACCCCAAAATCACCCCAAAAAACCCCAAAATCACCCCAAAAATAACCCCAAAATCACCCCAAAATAACCCCAAAAACCCCCAAAATCACCCCAAAATCACCCCTAAATCACCCCTAAAATAACCCCAAAATCACCCCAAAATCACCCCAAAAAACCAGAAAAAACCCCAAAATCACCCCAAAAATAACCCCAAAATCACCCCAAAAAACCCCAAAATCACCCCAAAAAAACCCCCAAAATCAGCCCCAAAAATAACCCCAAAATCACCCCAAAAGCCCCAAAATCAACCCAAAAACCCCCAAAATCACCCCAAAAAACCCCCAAAATCACCCCAAAACCCCCAAAACCAAAGAATTCCCAAAATATTTTGGGGGGAATCCCAGAATTCCCAAAATTCCCAAAAGTCCCCGAAGTTCCCCGGAATGTTCCGGAAGGTTCTGACGCGTGCCCTCCCCTTCCCCCCCCAGCACGAGCTGTACATCCGCGCCTTCCAGAAACTGAGCGACTTCCCCCCGGTGAGTGACACACCTGGGCACACCTGGGCACACCTGGGATATACCTGAGATACACCTGGGCACACCTGGGTACAGCTGAGATAGAGCTGAGTACACCTGGGCACACCTGGGCACAGCTAGGGGCACCTGGGCACAGCTGGGGCACACCTGGGCACACCTGGGCACAGCTGAGATAGAGCTGAGTACACCTGGGCACAGCTGGGCACAGCTGGGATACACCTGGGCACAGCTGGGCACACCTGGGCACACCTGGGCACACCTGGGTACACCTGGGATACACCTGGGATATACCTGAGATACACCTGGGCACACCTGGGATACACCTGGGCACAGCTGAGATAGAGCTGAGTACACCTGGGCACACCTGGGCACAGCTGGGATACACCTGGGCACACCTGGGATACACCTGAGCACACCTGAGATAGAGCTGAGTACACCTGGGCACACCTGGGATATACCTGAGATACACCTGGGCACACTTGGGCACACCTGAGATAGAGCTGAGTACACCTGGGCACACCTGGGATATACCTGAGATACACCTGGGCACACTTGGGCACACCTGAGATAGAGCTGAGTACACCTGGGCACACCTGGGCACACCTGGGATAGAGCTGAGTACACCTGGGCACAGCTGGGCACAGCTGGGATACACCTGGGCACAGCTGGGCACACCTGGGGCACACCTGGGCACACCTGGGTACAGCTGGGATACACCTGAGCACACCTGAGATAGAGCTGAGTACACCTGGGCACACCTGGGCACACCTGGGATACACCTGGGATACACCTGGGCACACCTGGGGCACAGCTGGGTACACCTGGGGGCACCTGGGCACTGCTGGAATAAACCTGGGCACACCTGGCACACCTGTGTCTCACCTGTGCAGATCCAGGTGCGCAGTGACGAGTCCCAGCACTGTCACTGTCACACCTGTGTCTCACCTGTGCAGATCCAGGTGCGCAGTGACGAGTCCCAGCGCTGTCACTGTCACACCTGTGTCTCACCTGTCTCACCTGTGCAGATCCAGGTGCGCAGTGACGAGTCCCAGCGCTGTCACTGTCACACCTGTGTCTCACCTGTGCAGATCCAGGTGCGCAGTGACGAGTCCCAGCGCTGTCACTGTCACACCTGTGTCTCACCTGTCTCACCTGTGCAGATCCAGGTGCGCAGTGACGAGTCCCAGTGCTGTCACTGTCACACCTGTGTCTCACCTGTGTCTCACCTGTGCAGATCCAGGTGCGCAGTGACGAGTCCCAGCGCTGTCACTGTCACACCTGTGTCTCACCTGTCTCACCTGTGCAGATCCAGGTGCGCAGTGACGAGTCCCAGCACTGTCACTGTCACACCTGTGTCTCACCTGTCTCACCTGTCCCAGATCCAGGTGCGCAGTGACGAGTCCCAGCGCTGTCACTGTCACACCTGTGTCTCACCTGTCTCACCTGTCTCACCTGGGCAGATCCAGGTGCGCAGTGACGAGTCCCAGCGCTGTCACTGTCACACCTGTATCTCACCTGTCTCACCTGTGCAGATCCAGGTGCGCAGTGACGAGTACCAGGGCTGTCACTGTCACACCTGTATCTCACCTGTCTCACCTGTGCAGATCCAGGTGCGCAGTGACGAGTCCCAGCACTGTCACTGTCACACCTGTGTCTCACCTGTCTCACCTGTGCAGATCCAGGTGCGCAGTGACGAGTCCCAGCACTGTCACTGTCACACCTGTGTCTCACCTGTGCAGATCCAGGTGCGCAGTGACGAGTCCCAGCGCTGTCACTGTCACACCTGTGTCTCACCTGTCTCACCTGGGCAGATCCAGGTGCGCAGTGACGAGTCCCAGCACTGTCACTGTCACACCTGTGTCTCACCTGTCTCACCTGGGCAGATCCAGGTGCGCAGTGACGAGTCCCAGCACTGTCACTGTCACACCTGTGTCTCACCTGTCTCACCTGTGCAGATCCAGGTGCGCAGTGACGAGTCCCAGCACTGTCACTGTCACACCTGTGTCTCACCTGTCTCACCTGTGCAGATCCAGGTGCGCAGTGACGAGTCCCAGCGCTGTCACTGTCACACCTGTGTCTCACCTGGGCAGATCCAGGTGCGCAGTGACGAGTCCCAGCGCTGTCACTGTCACACCTGTGTCTCACCTGTCTCACCTGTGCAGATCCAGGTGCGCAGTGACGAGTCCCAGCGCTGTCACTGTCACACCTGTGTCTCACCTGTCTCACCTGTGCAGATCCAGGTGCGCAGTGACGAGTCCCAGTACTGCGCGTTGCTGCGGCAGCTGCTGGAGGATCACAAGGACGTGGTGACGCTGCTGGCCGAGGGCCTGAGGGAGTGCCGGAGACACATACAGGTAACTCACCTGGCACAGGTAACTCACCTGGGACACACCTGAAACACACCTGAGGTACACCTGGGATACACCTGACACACCTGGGATACACCCACACACACCTGTGACACACCCCCTGCTGCCGAGGGGCTGTGGGAGTGCCGCAGACACATACAGGTAACTCACCTGGGACAGGTAACTCACCTGGCACTCACCTGGGACCCACCTGGGATACACAAACACACCTGGGATACACCTGGGACACACCTGGGACAGGTAACCTCACCTGGGACACGCTCACACACACCTGTGACACACCCCCTGCTGGGTGAGGGGTGAGGGAGGGCCGCAGACACACACAGGTAACTCACCTGGGACACACCTGAGACAGGTAACCTCACCTGGGATACACAAACACACCTGGGATACACCTGGGATACCCCCACACACACCTGTGACACACCCCCTGCTGGCCAAGGGGCTGAGGGAGTGCCGGAGACACATACAGGTAACTCACCTGGCACAGGTAACTCACCTGGCACAGGTAACTCACCTGGGACACACCTGAGACAGGTAACCTCACCTGGAATACACCTGAGACACACCCGGGACAGGTAACCTCACCTGGGATACACCCACACACACCTGTGACACACCCCCTGCTGTGCGAGGGCTGAGGGAGTGCTGGAGACACATACAGGTAACTCACCTGGGACAGTTAACTCACCTGGGACACACCTGGGATACACCTGGGACAGGTAACCTCACCTGGGATACACCCACACACACCTGTGACCCACCCCCTGCTGGGTGAGGGCTGAGGGAGTGCCGCAGACACATACAGGTAACTCACCTGGGACAGGTAACTCACCTGGGACACATCTGAAACACACCTGAGGTACACCTGGGATACACCTGACACACCTGGGATACACCTGTGACACACCCCCTGCTGGGTGAGGGCTGAGGGAGTGCCGCAAGCACACACAGGTAACTCACCTGGGACAGGTAACTCACCTGGGACACATCTGAAACACACCTGAGGTACACCTGGGATACACCTGACACACCTGGGATACACCTGTGACACACCCCCTGCTGGGTGAGGGCTGAGGGAGTGCCGCAAGCACACACAGGTAACTCACCTGGCACAGGTAACTCACCTGGCACACACCGGGGATACACCTGAAACACACCTGAGGTACACCTGATACACCTGTGACACACCCCCTGCTGGCCGAGGGCCTGAGGGAGTGCTGGAGACACATACAGGTAACTCACCTGGCACAGGTAACTCACCTGGCACAGGTAACTCACCTGGGACACACCTGAGACAGGTAACCTCACCTGGAATACACCTGAGACACACCCGGGACAGGTAACCTCACCTGGGATACACCCACACACACCTGTGACACACCCCCTGCTGTGCGAGGGCTGAGGGAGTGCTGGAGACACATACAGGTAACTCACCTGGGACAGTTAACTCACCTGGGACACACCTGGGATACACCTGGGACAGGTAACCTCACCTGGGATACACCCACACACACCTGTGACCCACCCCCTGCTGGGTGAGGGCTGAGGGAGTGCCGCAGACACATACAGGTAACTCACCTGGGACAGGTAACTCACCTGGGACACATCTGAAACACACCTGAGGTACACCTGGGATACACCTGACACACCTGGGATACACCTGTGACACACCCCCTGCTGGGTGAGGGCTGAGGGAGTGCCGCAAGCACACACAGGTAACTCACCTGGGACAGGTAACTCACCTGGGACACATCTGAAACACACCTGAGGTACACCTGGGATACACCTGACACACCTGGGATACACCTGTGACACACCCCCTGCTGGGTGAGGGCTGAGGGAGTGCCGCAAGCACACACAGGTAACTCACCTGGCACAGGTAACTCACCTGGCACAGGTAACTCACCTGGCACACACCGGGGATACACCTGAAACACACCTGAGGTACACCTGATACACCTGTGACACACCCCCTGCTGGCCGAGGGCCTGAGGGAGTGCTGGAGACACATACAGGTAACTCACCTGGCACAGGTAACTCACCTGGCACAGGTAACTCACCTGGGACACACCTGAGACAGGTAACCTCACCTGGAATACACCTGAGACACACCCGGGACAGGTAACCTCACCTGAGATACACAAACACACCTGGGATACACCTGGGATACACCTGGGATACACCCACACACACCTGTGACACACCCCCTGCTGGCCGAGGGGCTGAGGGAGTGCTGGAGACACATACAGGTAACTCACCTGGCACAGGTAACTCACCTGGGACACACCTGAAACACACCTGGGACAGGTAACCTCACCTGGGACACACTCACACACACCTGTGACACACCCCCTGCTGGGCGAGGGGTGAGGGAGTGCTGGAGACACATACAGGTAACTCACCTGGCACAGGTAACTCACCTGGGACACACCTGAAACACACCTGGGACAGGTAACCTCACCTGGGATACACCCACACACACCTGTGACACACCCCCTGCTGGGTGAGGGGTGAGGGAGGTCCGCAGACACACACAGGTAACTCACCTGGGACAGGTAACTCACCTGGGACACACCTGAGGTACACCGGGGATACACAAACACACCTGAGGTACACCTGGGACACACAAACACACCTTAGACACACCTGGGACATTCCTAGGGCAGGTAATCTCATCTGGGTCACACCGGGGAAAGTCCCACCTGAGCCACACCCACTCACCTGTCCCTCACCTGTCCCTCACCTGTCTCACCTGTCCCTCACCTGTTGCTCTGTCTCACCTGTCCCACCTGCCAGGACGAGCGGCTGCTGCGGCCGTTCCTGGACAAGACGCTGACGTCGCGCCTGGGCATGCGGATGCTGGCGGCGCATCACCTGGCGCTGCACGAGGACAAGGTGAGCTCACCTGGACAGGTGTGTCAGGTACACACAGAACAGGTGTGCATCACCTGGCGCTGCACGGGGACAAGGTGAGCTCACCTGGACAGGTGGGACAGGTACACACAGAACAGGTGTGCATCACCTGGCGCTGCACGAGGACAAGGTGAGCTCACCTGGACAGGTGTGTCAGGTACACACAGAACAGGTGTGCATCACCTGGCGCTGCACGGGGACAAGGTGAGCTCACCTGGGCACGTGGGACAGGTACACACAGGTGTGCATCACCTGGCGCTGCACGGGGACAAGGTGAGCTCACCTGGACAGGTGGGACAGGTACACACAGAACAGGTGTGCATCACCTGGCGCTGCACGGGGACAAGGTGAGCTCACCTGGACAGGTGTGTCAGGTACACACAGAACAGGTGTGCATCACCTGGCGCTGCACGAGGACAAGGTGAGCTCACCTGGACAGGTGGGACAGGTACACCCAGAACAGGTGTGCATCACCTGGCGCTGCACGAGGACAAGGTGAGCTCACCTGGACAGGTGGGACAGGTACACACAGAACAGGTGTGCATCACCTGGCGCTGCACGAGGACAAGGTGAGCTCACCTGGACAGGTGGGACAGGTACAGAACAGGTGTGCATCACCTGGCGCTGCACGGGGACAAGGTGAGCTCACCTGGACAGGTGGGACAGGTACACACAGAACAGGTGTGCATCACCTGGCACTGGAAGGGGACAAGGTGAGCTCACCTGGACTGGTGGGACAGGTACACACAGAACAGGTGTGCATCACCTGGCGCTGCACGGGGACAAGGTGAGCTCACCTGGACAGGTGGGACAGGTACACACAGAACAGGTGTGCATCACCTGGCGCTGCACGAGGACAAGGTGAGCTCACCTGGACAGGTGGGACAGGTACAGAACAGGTGTGCATCACCTGGCGCTGCACGAGGACAAGGTGAGCTCACCTGGACAGGTGTGTCAGGTACACCCAGAACAGGTGTGCATCACCTGGCGCTGCACGAGGACAAGGTGAGCTCACCTGGGCAGGTGGGACAGGTACACACAGAACAGGTGTGCATCACCTGGCGCTGCACGGGGACAAGGTGAGCTCACCTGGACAGGTGGGACAGGTACAGAACAGGTGTGCATCACCTGGCGCTGCACGAGGACAAGGTGAGCTCACCTGGACAGGTGTGTCAGGTACACACAGAACAGGTGTGCATCACCTGGCGCTGCACGAGGACAAGGTGAGCTCACCTGGACAGGTGGGACAGGTACAGAACAGGTGTGCATCACCTGGCGCTGCACGGGGACAAGGTGAGCTCACCTGGACAGGTGGGACAGGTACAGAACAGGTGTGCATCACCTGGCACTGCACGGGGACAAGGTGAGCTCACCTGGACAGGTGGGACAGGTACACACAGAACAGGTGTGCATCACCTGGCGCTGCACGAGGACAAGGTGAGCTCACCTGGACAGGTGTGTCAGGTACACACAGAACAGGTGTGCATCACCTGGTGCTGCACGGGGACAAGGTGAGCTCACCTGGACAGGTGGGACAGGTACAGAACAGGTGTGCATCACCTGGTGCTGCACGAGGACAAGGTGAGCTCACCTGGACAGGTGGGACAGGTACACACAGAACAGGTGTGCATCACCTGGCGCTGCACGGGGACAAGGTGAGCTCACCTGGGCAGGTGGGACAGGTACACACAGAACAGGTGTGCATCACCTGGCGCTGCACGGGGACAAGGTGAGCTCACCTGGGCAGGTGGGACAGGTACAGAACAGGTGTGCATCACCTGGCGCTGCACGAGGACAAGGTGAGCTCACCTGGACAGGTGGGACAGGTACACACAGAACAGGTGTGCATCACCTGGCGCTGCACGGGGACAAGGTGAGCTCACCTGGACAGGTGTGCCAGGTACAGACAGAACAGGTGTGCATCACCTGGCGCTGCACGGGGACAAGGTGAGCTCACCTGGACAGGTGGGACAGGTACACACAGAACAGGTGTGCATCACCTGGCGCTGCACGGGGACAAGGTGAGCTCACCTGGACAGGTGTGTCAGGTACACACAGAACAGGTGTGCATCACCTGGCGCTGCACGAGGACAAGGTGAGCTCACCTGGACAGGTGGGACAGGTACAGACAGAACAGGTGTGCATCACCTGGCGCTGCACGAGGACAAGGTGAGCTCACCTGGACAGGTGGGACAGGTACACACAGAACAGGTGTGCATCACCTGGCACTGCACAGGGACAAGGTGAGCTCACCTGGACAGGTGGGACAGGTACACACAGAACAGGTGTGCATCACCTGGCGCTGCACGGGGACAAGGTGAGCTCACCTGGACAGGTGTGACAGGTACCTATAGCTCACCTGTGCAGGTGTGCCAGGTTATCCATCCCAGTCAGTCCTGGTTTCCCCCATTTTTTCCCCATTTTTTTCCCCAATTTTTTCCCAGTTTTCCCCATTTTCCCCCCAAATTTCTCCAATTTTTCCCAAATTTCCCCAATTTTCCACCCCAATTTCACAAATTTTCCCCAATTTTTTTCCAAATTTCCCCCAATTTTTTCCCAAATTTTTTACCCAATTTTTTCCCAGGTTTTGCCAAATTTCCCATTTTTCCCCAATTTTTGCCCAATTTTTTCCCAATTTCCCCCATTTCCCCCTTTTTTCCCAAATTTCCCCCATTTTTTCCCATTTTCTCCCAATTTCCCCCAATTTTTCCCAATTTTCCCACCATTTTCCTCCCCAAATTTCCCCTTTTTTCCCCATTTTCCCCCAAATTTTCCCCAATTTTTTCCCCAAATTTCCCCAATTTCCCCACAAATTTCCCAAATTCCCCAAATTTCCCCAAATTCCCCAATTTTCCCCAATTTCCCCCAATTTTTTCCCAATTTTTCTCCATTTTCTCCCGTTTTCCCTCAAAGTTTCCCCAATTTTTTCCCAAATTCCCCCAAATTTCCCAAATTCCCCAAATTCCCCCAAATTCCCCAATTTTCCCCCAATTTCCCCCAATTTTTTCCCTATTTCCCCCAATTTTCCCCAATTTTCTCCTATTTTTCCCATTTTCCCCCCAAATTTTCCCCAATTTTCCCCCAAATTTCCCAAATTACCCAATTTTTCCCAATTTTTCCCCATTTTCCTGCCATTTTTTCGCCATTTTCCCCCCAAATTTCCCCAATTTTTTCCCAATTTTTCCCCATTTTCCCCCTATTTTCCCCCCAATTTTTCCCCAAATTTCCCCCAATTTTCCCCCAAATTCCCCCAAATTTCCCCAAATTTTCCCCAAATTTCCCCAATCCCCCCAAATTTCCCAAATCCCCCCAAATTTCCCCATTTCCCCCCGGTTTCCCGTGACCTTTCCCGTTTCCCCCCTCGCAGCCGGATTTCGTCGGCATCATCTGCACCCGCCTGTCCCCCAAGAAACTCATCGAGAAGTGGGTGGACTTCGCCAGGTGAGCGCACCTGGGGCACCTGGGCACACCTGGGCACACCTGGGGGCACCTGGGGGCACCCAAAACCACACCTGGGGGCACCTGGGGGCACCCAAAACCACACCTGGGCACACCTGGGGGCACCTGGGCACACCTGGGGCACCCAAAACACACCTGGGGACACCTGGATACACCTGGGCACACCTGGGCACACCCAAAACACACCTGGGGGCACCCAAAACACACCTGGGCACACCTGGGGCACACCTGGGCACTCCTGGGGGCACCTGGCACACCTGGGCACTCCTGGGGGCACCTGGGCACACCTGGGGGCACACCTGGGCACACCTGGGCACACCTGAGGGCACCCAAAACACACCTGGGGGCACACCTGGGCACACACAAAACACACCTGGGCACACCTGGGCACACCCAAAACACACCTGGGGGCACCTGGGCACACCCAAAACACACCTGGGGGCACCTGGGGGCACCTGGGGGCACCCAAAATACACCTGGGCACACCTGGGGGCACCTGGGCACACCTGGGGCACCCAAAACACACCTGGGCACACCTGGGGGCACCCAAAACCACATCTGGGCACACCTGAGCACACCTGGGCACACCCAAAACACACCTGGGGACACCTGGATACACCTGAGCACACCTGGGCACACCCAAAACACACCTGGGGGCACCCAAAACACACCTGGGCACACCTGGGGGCACCTGGGCACACACAAAACACACCTGGGGACACCCAAAACACACCTGGGCACACCTGGGGCACACCTGGGCACTCCTGGGGGCACCTGGGCACACCTGGGCACTCCTGGGGGCACACCTGGGCACACCTGGGGGGCACCTGGGCACACCTGGATACACCTGGGCACACCTGGGCACACCCAAAACACACCTGGGGCACCCAAAACACACCTGGGGACACCTGGATACACCTGGGCACACCCAAAACACACCTGGGGGCACCCAAAACACACCTGGGCACACCTGGGGGCACCTGGGGGCACCTGGGCACACCTGGGGGCACACCTGGGCACACCTGGGGGGCACCTGGGCACACCTGGATACACCTGGGCACACCTGGGCACACCCAAAACACACCTGGGAGCACCCAAAACACACCTGGGCACACCTGGGGCACACCTGGGGCACACAAAACACACCTGGGCACACCTGGGGGCACCTGGGGGCACCCAAAACCACACCTGGGCACACCTGGGGCACCCAAAACACACCTGGGCACACCTGGGGGCACCTGGGGGCACCTGGGCACACCTGGGGGCACACCTGGGCACACCTGGGGGCACCTGGGCACACCTGGGGGCACACCTGGGCACACCTGGGGCACCTGGGCACACCTGGGGGCACACCTGGGGCACCTGGGCACACCTGGGGGCACACCTGGGCACACCTGGGCACACCTGGGGGCACCCAAAATACACCAGGGCACACCTGGGGGCACCTGGGGGCACCTGGGGCACCTGGGCACACCTGGGGGCACCCAAAACACACCTGGGCACACCTGGGGCACACCTGGGCACACCTGGGCACACCTGGGGCACCCAAAACACACCTGGGCACACCTGGGCACACCTGGGGGCACCTGGGCACACAAAACACACCTGGGCACACCTGGGCACACACAGAACTCACCTGGGGACACCCAAAACCCACCTGGGCACACCTGGGGGCACCTGGGGCACCCAAAACACACCTGGGCACACCTGGGGGCACCCAAAACACACCTGGGGGCACGCAAAACCACACCTGGGGGCAGCTTGGGTCACCTGGGGCACCTGGGGGCACCCAAAACCACACCTGGGCACACCTGGGGGCACCTGGGCACACCTGGGCACACCTGGGTGCACCCAAAACCACACCTGGGCACACCTAGGGGCACCCAAACCACACCTGGGCACACCTGGGGGCACCTAAAACACACGTGGGCACACCTGGATACACCTGGGCACACCCAAAACACAACTGGGGGCACCCAAAACACACCTGGGCACACCTGGGGCACCCAAAACCACACCTGGGCACACCTGGGGGCACCTTGGCACGCCTGTGTCTCACCTGTGCCAGGTGTCTGTGTGAGCACCAGTACGGGAACGCCCCCCGGGTGTGTCAGTGACAGGGGTGACAGTGACTGACAGGGGGTGGCTGCAGGTGACAGGGGGTGGCTGTAGCTCTCAGGGCAGGTGACACAGGTGTCACACAGGTGTCACTCAGGTGTGTCACACCTGTCACACCTGTCCCAGGCGTTTATGCGAGCACCAGTACGGGAACGCCCCCCGGGTGCGCATCAACGGCCACGGGACAGGGGTGACACTGAGTGACAGGGGGTGGCTGTAGCTCTCAGGACAGGTGTCACAGGTGTCACTCAGGTGTGTCACACCTGTCCCAGGCGTCTGTGTGAGCACCAGTACGGGAACGCCCCCCGGGTGCGCATCAACGGCCACGGGATGGGGGTGACACTGAGTGACAGGGGGTGGCTGTAGGTGACAGGGGGTGGCTGTAGGTGACAGCACAGGTGACACAGGTATCACAGGTGTCACTCAGGTGTGTCACACCTGTGCCAGGCGTTTATGCGAGCACCAGTACGGGAACGCCCCCCGGGTGCGCATCAACGGCCACGTGGTGGGGGTGACACTGAGTGACAGGGGGTGGCTGTAGCTCTCAGGGCAGGTGACACAGGTGTCACTCAGGTGTCACTCAGGTGTGTCACACCTGTCTCAGGCGTTTATGTGAGCACCAGTACGGGAACGCCCCCCGGGTGCGCATCAACGGCCACGTGGTGGGGGTGACACTGAGTGACAGGGGGTGGCAGTGACTGACAGGGGGTGGCTGTAGCTCTCAGGACAGGTGACACAGGTGACACAGGTGAGGTGACACACCTGTCTCACCTGTCCCAGACGTTTATGTGAGCACCAGTACAGGAACGCCCCCAGGTGTGTCAGTGACAGGGGTGACAGTGAGTGACAGGGGGTGGCAGCACAGGTGACACAGGTGAGGTGACACAGGTGATACAGGTGAGGTGACACACCTGTCACACCTGTGTCACACCTGTGCCAGGTGTCTCACCAGTACGGGAACGCCCCCCGGGTGTGTCAGTGACAGGGGTGACACTGAGTGACAGGGGGTGGCTGCAGGTGACAAGGGGTGGCTGTAGCTCTCAGGACAGGTGACACAGGTGAGGTCACTCAGGTGTGTCACACCTGTCCCAGGCGTCTGTGCGAGCACCAGTACGGGAACGCCCCCCGGGTGCGCATCAACGGCCACGGGACAGGGGTGACACTGACTGACAGGGGGTGGCTGCAGGTGACAGGGGGTGGCTGTAGCTCTCAGGACAGGTGACACAGGTGTCACTCAGGTGTGTCTCACCTGTGCCAGGCGTTTATGCGAGCACCAGTACGGGAACGCCCCCCGGGTGCGCATCAACGGCCACGTGGTGGGGGTGACACTGAGTGACAGGGGGTGGCTGCAGGTGACAGGGGGTGGCTGTAGCTCTCAGGACAGGTGAGGTGACACACCTGTCACACGTGTCTCACCTGTCCCAGGCGTCTGTGCGAGCACCAGTACGGGAACGCCCCCCGGGTGCGCATCAACGGCCACGTGGTGGGGGTGACACTGAGTGACAGGGGGTGGCTGTAGGTGACAGCACAGGTGACACAGGTGACACAGGTGTCACTCAGGTGTGTCACACCTGTGCCAGGCGTTTATGTGAACACCAGTACGGTAACGCCCCCCGGGTGCGCATCAACGGCCACGTGGTGGGGGTGACACTGAGTGACAGGGGGTGGCTGCAGGTGACAGGGGGTGGCTGTAGCTCTCAGGACAGGTGACACAGGTGACACACAGGTGTCACTCAGGTGTGTCACACCTGTCTCAGGCGTCTGTGCGAGCACCAGTACGGGAACGCCCCCCGGGTGCGCATCAACGGCCACGTGGTGGGGGTGACAGTGAGTGACGGGGTGGCTGTAGGTGACAGGACAGGTGACACAGGTGTCACACAGGTGTCACTCAGGTGTGTCACACCTGTCCCAGGCGTCTGTGCGAGCACCAGTACGGGAACGCCCCCCAGGTGTGTCAGTGACAGGGGTGACACTGAGTGACAGGGGGTGGCTGCAGGTGACAGGGGGTGGCTGTAGCTCTCAGGACAGGTGACATAGGTGAGGTGACACACCTGTCACACCTGTCACACCTGTCCCAGGCGTTTGTGCGAGCACCAGTACGGGAACGCCCCCCGGGTGCGCATCAACGGCCACGTGGTGGGGGTGACACTGAGTGACAGGGGGTGGCTGTAGCTCTCAGGACAGGTGAGGTGACACACCTGTCACACGTGTCACACCTGTCCCAGGCGTCTGTGTGAGCACCAGTACGGGAACGCCCCCCGGGTGCGCATCAACGGCCACGGGACGGGGGTGACACTGACTGACAGGGGGTGGCTGTAGGTGACAGCACAGGTGACACAGGTGACAGAGGTGTCACTCAGGTGTGTCACTCAGGTGTGTCACACCTGTCCCAGGCGTTTATGCGAGCACCAGTACGGGAACGCCCCCCGGGTGCGCATCAACGGCCACGTGGCCGCGCGGTTCCCGTTCATCCCCCTGCCCCTGGACTACGTCCTGCCCGAGCTGCTCAAGAACGCCATGAGGTACCTGGGAGGGATTTGGGGACAATTCCGGGGATTTGGGGACATCTCGGGGACAATTCTGGGGATTTTGGGACATTTCGGGTTATTTTTGGGGGATTTTTGGTGATTTTTTGGGATTTTGGGGCGATTTTAGGGGATTTTGGGAGGGGGTTTGGCTGCTCAAGAACGCCATGAGGTACCTGGGGGGGATTTGGGGACAATTCCGGGGATTTGGGGACATCTCGGGGACAATTCTGGGGATTTTGGGACATTTCGGGTTATTTTTGGGGGATTTTTGGTGATTTTTTGGGATTTTGGGGCGATTTTAGGGGATTTTGGGAGGGGGTTTGGCTGCTCAAGAACGCCATGAGGTACCTGGGGGGGGATTTGGGGACAATTCCGGGGATTTTGGGACATTTTGGGGACAATTCCGGGGATTTGGGGACATTTTGGGGACAATTCCGGGGATTTTGGGACATTTTGGGATCATTTTAGGGGATTTTGGGACATTTCGGGGACAATTCCGGGGATTTTGGGACATTTTGGGGACAATTCTGGGGATTTTGAGACATTTTGGGGGAAATTTTTGGGGGGATTTTTGGTGATTTTTTGGGATTTTGGGACATTTTGGGGGAAATTCTGGGGATTTTGGGACATTTTGGGATCATTTTAGGGGATTTGGGGACATTTTGGGGGAGATTCCGGGGATTTTGGGGGAAATTCTGGGGATTTTGGGACATTTTGGGGACAATTCTGGGGATTTTGGGACATTTTGGGGACAATTCTGGGGATTTTGAGACATTTTGGGGTCATTTTAGGGGATTTTGGGACATTTTTTGGGAAATTCTGGGGATTTTGGGACATTTTGGGGACAATTCTGGGGATTTTGAGACATTTTGGGTTATTTTTGGGGGGATTTTTGGTGATTTTTTGGGATTTTGGGACATTTTGGGGGAAATTCTGGGGATTTTGGGACATTTTGGGATCATTTTAGGGGATTTGGGGACATTTTGGGGGAGATTCCGGGGATTTTGGGGGAAATTCTGGGGATTTTGGGACATTTTGGGGACAATTCTGGGGATTTTGGGACATTTTGGGGACAATTCTGGGGATTTTGAGACATTTTGGGACATTTTGGGGTGACTTTAGGGGATTTGGGGGCGATTTTGGGGGGGATTTTGGGGACAATTTTGGGGGGCTTTAATGGGGGTCCCAGGTGACATTTTGGGGTCCCTGATGACCCTGGGGTGACCTTGGTGACATCTGGGGGTGCCTGGTGACATCTGGGGTGACCTTGGTGACATCTGGGGTGACCTTGGTGACATCTGGGGTGGCATTTTGGGGGTCCTGGGGTGACATTTTGGGGTCCCCAGTGACATTTTTGGGTCCTGGGGTGACCCTGCTGACATTTTGGGGTCCCTGGTGGCCCTGGGGTGACCTTGGTGACATTTGGGGTCACCCTGGTGACATTTTGGGGTCCTGGGGTGACCCTGGGGTGACCCTGGTGACATTTGGGGTCCCCAGTGACATTTGGGGTCACCTCGGTGCCATTTTGGGGTGACCCTGGTGACATCTGGGGTGACATTTTGGGCTCCTGGGGTGACATTTTGGGGTGCCAGGTGACATTTTGGGGTGACCCTGGTGACATCTGGGGTGACATTTTGGGCTCCTGGGGTGACATTTTGGGGTCCCCAGTGACATGTTGGGGTGCCAGGTGACATTTTGGGGTCCCTGATGACCCCGAGGTGACCGCGGTGCCACCTGGGCTGTCCCCAGGGCCACCATGGAGTCGCACCTGGACACGCCCTACAACGTCCCCGACATCGTGGTGACAATCGCCAACAACGACATCGACCTCGTCATCCGGTACGGCGGGGACAGGTGGCCCCAGGTGGCCCCAGGTGTCCCCAGGTGGCCTCAGAGTGTCCCCAAAGGGTCCCTGAAATGTCCCCAAAGGGTCCTCAAGGTGTCCCGTGCTCCTGATGTCCCCAATGTCCCCAATGTCCCCAATGTCCCCAGGATCTCGGACCGGGGCGGTGGCATCCCGCACGAGCTGCTGGACAAACCCAATGTCCCCAATGTCCCCAATGTCCCCAATGTCCCCGATGTCCCCAATCCTCTCAATGTCCCCAGTGTCCCCAATGTCCCCAACACCCCAATGTCCCCAATGTCCCCAGTATCCCCAGTGTCCCCAATCCCCCCAATGTCCCCAGTGTCCCCAATCCCCCCAATGTTCCCAATGTCCCTGATGTCTCTGATCCTCTCAATGTCCCCGATGTCCCCAGTGTCCCCAACACCCCCAGTGTCCCTGATGTCCCCGATGTCCCCAATGTCCCCGCTGTCCCCAGGATCTCGGACCGGGGCGGTGGCATCCCGCACGAGCTGCTGGACAAACCCAGTGTCCCCAATGTCCCCAATGTCCCCAATGTCCCCAATGTCCCCGATGTCCCCAATCCCCCCAATCCCCCCAATGTCCCCAATGTCCCCAATGTCCCCAGTGTCCCCAGTGTCCCCAACACCCTCAATGTCCCCAATGTCCCCAATCCCCTCAATGTCCCCAATGTCCCCGCTGTCCCCAGGATCTCGGACCGGGGCGGTGGCATCCCGCACGAGCTGCTGGACAAACCCAATGTCCCCAATGTCCCCAACGTCCCCAGTGTCCCCAATGTCCCCGATGTCCCCAATGTCCCCGATGTCTCTGATCCTCTCAATGTCCCCCATGTCCCCAATGTCCCCAATGTCCCCGATGTCCCCAATCCCCCCAATGTCCCCAATGTCCCTGATGTCCCCAGTGTCCCCAGTGTCCCCGATGTCCCCAATGTCCCCTATGTCCCCAATGTCCCCGATGTCCCCAACGTCCCCAGTGTCCCCAATGTCCCCAATGTCCCCAATCCCCCCAATGTCCCCAATCCCCCCAATGTCCCCAAATGTCCCCAATGTCCCCAGGATCTCGGACCGGGGCGGTGGCATCCCGCACGAGCTGCTGGACAAACCCAATGTCCCCAATGTCCCCAATCCCCTCAATGTTCTCAATGTCCCCAATGTCCCCGATGTCCCCAATGTCCCCAATGTCTCTGATCCCCTCAATGTCCCCAATGTCCCCAATGTCCCCAATGTCCCCAGTGTCCCCAATGTCCCCAATCCCCCCAATGTTCTCAATGTCCCCAATGTCCCCAGTGTCCCCAATCCCCTCAATGTTCTTAATGTCCCCAATGTCTCTGATCCTCTCAATGTCCCCAATGTCCCCAATGTCCCCAATGTCCCCAGTGTCCCCAATGTCCCCAATGTCCCCAATGTCCCCAACACCCCCAATGTCCCCAATGTCTCCAATATCTCTGATCCTCTCAATGTCCCCAATCCCCCCAATGTCCCCGATGTCCCCGATGTCCCCAATCCCCCCGATGTCCCCAATGTCCCCAATGTCCCCGCTTGTCCCCAGGATCTCGGACCGGGGCGGTGGCATCCCGCACGAGCTGCTGGACAAACCCAATGTCCCCAATCCCCTCAATGTCCCCAATGTCCCCAATACCCCCGATGTCCCCAATCCCCCCAATGTCCCCAATGTCCCCAATCCTCTCAATGTCCCCGATGTCCCCAATCCCCTCAGTGTCCCCAATGTCCCCGATGTCCCCGCTGTCCCCAGGATCTCGGACCGGGGCGGTGGCATTCCCCACGAGCTGCTGGACAAGGTCACCGAGTACCACTTCAGCACGGCCGAGGCGAGCGCGCAGGACCCGCGCCTGGGGGGGCCCTTCCGCACCCTGATGGACGCCAGCGGCCAGCCCGGGCCCATGCACGGGTCAGGGACCCCTCCCCACATCGGGGACCCCTCCCCACGTCGGGGACGGCCACCAAAAGTTGGGGACAATCCCCGAAATTTGGGGACAATCCCCGGAAATTTGGGGACGATCCCAGGGTTGGGTTTGGGGGGAACTTGGGGGGGATTTGAGGGGTTTTGGGGGGTTTAGGGGATCACTGGGACCCCTCCCCAAATTGGGGACAGCCACCAAAAAGTTGGGGACAATCACCGAAAGTTGGGGACAATCCCAAAAAATTGGGGACAATCCCAGGGTTGGGTTTGGGGGGGATTTGGGGAGGATTTGGGGGGGTTTGGGGGGGTTTAGGGGATCACTGGGACCCCTCCCCAAATTGGGGACTCCTCCCCACATCAGGGACCCCCTCCTCAAATCGGGGACGGCCACCAAAAGTTGGGGACGGCCACCAGAAATTGGGGACAATCACCAAAAGTTGGGGACAATCACCAGAAATTTGGGACGATCCCAGGATTGGGTTTGGGGGGTTTTGGGGGGATTTTGGGGCTTTACTGGAACCCTGGGACCCCTCCCCAAATTGGGGACTCCTCCCCACATCAGGGACCCCCTCCTCAAATTGGGGACGGCCACCAAAAGTTGGGGACAATCCCCAGAAAGTTGGGGACAATCGGTTGAAATTGGGGACAATCCCAGGGTTGGGTTTGGAGGGATTTGGGGAGGATTTGGGGGAGTTTGGGGGCTTTAGGGGAACACTGGGACCCCTCCCCAAATTGGGGACCCCTCCCCACATCAGGGACCCCCTTCTCAAATTGGGGACGGCCACCAAAAGTTGGGGACAATCACTGAAAGTTGGGGACAATCCGCAGAAATTGGGGACGATCCCAGGGTTGGGTTTGGAGGGGTTTGGGGGAGTTTGGGGGGGTTTAGGGGATCACTGGGACCCTTCCCCAAATTGGGGACCCCTTCTCAAACTGGGGACCCCTCCCCAAATTTGGAATGGCCACCAAAAGTTGGGGACAATCACCGGAAATTGGGGACGATCCCAGGGTTGGGTTTGGAGGGTTTTGGGGGGTTTAGGGGATCACTGGGACCCCTCCCCAAATTGGGGACTCCCTCCCACATCAGGGACCCCTCCCCACATCGGGGATGGCCACCAAAAGTTGGGGACGGCCACCAAAAGTTGGGGACAATCGGTGGAAATTGGGACGATCCCAGGGTTGGGTTTGGGGGGGATTTGGGGAGGATTTGGGGGGGTTTGGGGGGGTTTAGGGGATCACTGGGACCCCTCCCCAAATTGGGGACCCCTCCCCACATCAGGGACCCCCTCCTCAAATCGGGGACAGCCACCAAAAGTTGGGGATGGCCACCAAAGGTTGGGGACAATCCCAAAAAATTGGGGACAATCCCAGGGTTGGGTTTGGGGAGGATTTGGGGAAGTTTGGGGGGTTTAGGGGAACCCTGGGACCCCTCCCCAAATTGGGGACCCCTCCTCAAACTGGGGACCCCTCCCCAAATTGGGGACCCCTCCTCAAACTGGGGACCCCTCCCCAAATTGGGGACACCCCCTGAAAATTGAGGACAATCCCCAAAAATTGGGGACAATCCCAGGGTTGGGTTTGGGGGGATTTTTGGGGGGGTTTTCGGGGGGGATTTTGGGGCTTTAGGGGAACCCTGGGACCCCTCCCCAAATCGGGGACCCCTCCCCAATATCGGGAACAGGCCCAGGGTTGGGATTTGGGGGATTTAATGGGATTTTGGGCTCTTTGGGGGGAAATTTGCTGGGATTTTGGGGGATTTTTTTGGAATTTTTGGGAGAATTCGGGGCCACTTGAGGGAATTTTTGGTGTCGCCCGGTTTTGAATTTGGGGTAAATTTAGAGGATTTTGGGTGATTTTGGGGGGTATTTTTTTGGGATTTGGGGGTTTTTTAATGGGATTTGAGGATTTTTTGGGACATTTTGGGTGCCACTTTTGGGACTTCCCGGTGTCCCCCCAGGTTCGGTTTTGGGCTGGAATTTGGGGACATTTTGGAGGCAGTTTTGGGGTTTTTTGGGGGGATTTTTTGGGGTATTTTATGGGATTTTGGGGACATTTTGGGTGCCACTTTTGGGAATTCCCGGTGTCCACCCAGATTCGGTTTCGGGCTGGAATTTGGGGACATTTTGGGGGGGATTTTGGGGTATTTTTGGGGGGATTTTTTGGGGGATTTCATGGGATTTTGGGGAAATTTTGGGTGCCACTTTTGGGAATTCCCGGTGTCCCCCCAGGTTCGGCTTCGGGCTGGAATTTGGGGACATTTTGGGGGATTTCATGGGATTTTGGGGACATTTTGGGTGCCACTTTTGGGAATTCCCGGTGTCCCCCCAGGTTCGGCTTCGGGCTGGAATTTGGGGACATTTTCGGGAGATTTTTTGGGGGATTTCATGGGATTTTGGGGACATTTTGGGTGCCACTTCTGGGACTTCCTGGTGTCCCCCCAGAATCAGCTTTGGGCTGGAATTTGGGGACATTTTGGAGGCAGTTTTGGGGACATTTTTGGGGGAATTTTTTGGGGTATTTCATGGGATTTTGGGGACATTTTGGGTGCCACTTTTGGGAATTCCCGGTGTCCCCCCAGAATCAGCTTCGGGCTGGATTTTGGGGACATTTTGGGGGCAGTTTTGGGGTTTTTTGGGGGGATTTTTTGGGGGATTTCATGGGATTTTTGGGACAATCTGGTGCCACTTTTGGGAATTCCCGGTGTCCCCCAGGTTCGGCTTCGGGCTGGAATTTGGGGACATTTTGGGTGGATTTTTGGGGTTTTTTGGGGGGATTTTTTGGGGTATTTCATGGGATTTTTGGGACAATCTGGTGCCACTTTTGGGACTTCCCGGTGTCCCCGAAGGTTCGGCTTCGGGCTGGAATTTGGGGACATTTTGGGGGGGATTTTGGGGGATTTTATGGGATTTTGGGGACATTTTGGGTGCCACTTTTAGGAATTCCCGGTGTCCCCCCAGGTTCGGTTTCGGGCTGGAATTTGGGGACATTTTGGGGCAGTTTTGGGGTTTTTTGGGGGGATTTTTTGGGGGATTTTATGGGATTTTGGGGACATTTTGGGTGCCACTTTTGGGAATTCCCGGTGTCCACCCAGGTTCGGCTTCGGGCTGGAATTTGGGGACATTTTGGGGGGATTTTTTGGGGTATTTTGGGGGGATTTTTTGGGGGGATTTCATGGGATTTTGGGGACAATCTGGTGCCACTTTTGGGACTTCCCGGTGTCCCCCCAGGTTCGGCTTCGGGCTGCCGACGTCGCGCGCCTACGCCGAGTACCTGGGCGGGTCGCTGGTGCTGCAGTCGCTGCAGGGCGTCGGCACCGACGTCTACCTGAGGCTGCGGCACATCGACGGCAAGGCCGAGAGCTTCCGCATCTAGGGGGGCTTCGGGGGGCACCCCCGAGGTGGACGGAGCTCCTCGGGGTCCTGGGGAACCCCCAGAGGCGGGATCCGGATGGGGAACGGCGGAGAACCTTCCAAAGGTTGGACTTTGGGGTGTGGAACCCCCGAAAAGTTGGGGTTTGAGGTCATTGAAATCATGGAGAACTCTTAAAAGGTGGGGAGAACCTTCCAGAGTTGGGTTTGGTCATTGAAACCAAGGAGAACCTTCAAAAGTTGGACTTTGGGGTCATTAAAATTGTGGAGAATCCTCCAAAGTTGGGTTTGGTCATTGAAACCAAGGAGAACCCTCAAAAGTTGGACTTTGGGGTCATTAAAGTCATGGAGAACCTTCAAAAGTTGGGTTTGGTCACTAAAACCAAGGAGAACCTTCCAAAGTTGGACTTTGGGGTCATTAAAGTCATGGAGAACCTTCCAAAGCTGGGTTTGGTCATTGAAACCATGGAGAACCCTCAAAGTTGGGCTTTGTGGTCATTAAAAATGTGGAGAACCTTCAAAAGTTGGGTTTGGTCATTAAAGTCATGGAGAACCCTCAAAAGTTGGGGTTTGGGGTCATTAAGGTCATGGAGAACCTTCCAAAGCTGGGTTTGGGGTCATGGAACCCCTGAAGGTTGGAGTTTGGTCATTAAAGTCATGGAGAACCCTCCAAAGTTGGGTTTGGTCATTAAAGCCATGGAGAACCTTCCAATGTTGGAATTTGGGGTCATGGAACCCCTGAAGGTTGGGGTTTGGTCATTAAAGTAATGGAGAACCCTTCAAAGTTGGGTTTGGTCATCAAGGTCATGGAGAACCCACCAAAGTTGGGGTTTGGGGTCATGGAATCCCTAAAAGTTGGGTTTGGTCATCAAAGTCATGGAGAACCTTCCAAAGGTTGGACTTTGGGGTGTGGAACCCCCGAAAAGTTGGGGTTTGAGGTCATTGAAATCATGGAGAACTCTTAAAAGGTGGGGAGAACCTTCCAGAGTTGGGTTTGGTCATTAAAGCCATGGAGAACCCTCCAAAGTTGGGTTTGGTCATTGAAACCAAGGAGAACCTTCAAAAGTTGGAGTTTGGGGTCATTAAAGTCGTGGAGAACCTTCCAAGGTTGGGTTTGGTCATGGGAACCATGGAGAACCTTTCAAGGTTGGACTTTGGGGTCATTAAAATTGTGGAGAACCTTCCAAAGTTGGGTTTGGGGTCATGGAATCCCTAAAAGTTGGGGTTTGGTCATCAAGGTCATGGAGAACCCTCAAAAGTTGGGTTTGGTCGGTAAAATCAAGGAGAACCTTCAAAAGTTGGACTTTGGGGTCATTAAAATTGTGGAGAACCTTCAAAAGTTGGATTTGGTCATCAAGGTCATGGAGAACCCTCAAAAGCTGGGTTTGGTCACTAAAACCAAGGAGAACCTTCAAAAGTTGCGTTTGGGGTCATTAAAGACATGGAGAACCTTCCAATGTTGGACTTTGGGGTCATTAAAGTCGTGGAGAACCTTCCAAAGTTGGGTTTGGTCATTAAAGTCATGGAGAACCTTCCAAAGTTGGGGTTTGGGGTCATGGAATCCCTAAAAGTTGGGTTTGGTCATCAAAGTCATGGAGAACCTTCAAAGGTTGGGTTTGGGGTGTGGAACCCCCGAAAAGTTGGGGTTTGAGGTCATTGAAATCATGGAGAACTCTTAAAAGGTGGGGAGAACCTTCCAGAGTTGGGTTTGGTCATTAAAGCCATGGAGAACCCTCCAAAGTTGGGTTTGGTCATTGAAACCAAGGAGAACCTTCCAAGGTTGGACTTTGGGGTCATTAAAATTGTGGAGAACCTTCCAATGTTGGAATTTGGGGTCATTAAAGTCATGGAGAACCTTCCAAAGTTGGGGTTTGGGGTCATGGAACCCCTGAAGGTTGGGGTTTGGTCATTAAAGCCATGGAGAACCCTCCAAAGTTGGGTTTGGTCATCAAGGTCATGGAGAACCTTCAAAAGTTGTGGAGAACCCTCCAAATTTGGGTTTGGTCATCAAGGTCATGGAGAACCTTCCAAGGTTGGACTTTGGGGTCATTAAAGCCATGGAGAACCTTCCAAAGTTGGGTTTGGTCATTAAAGCCATGGAGAACCCTCAAAAGTTGGACTTTGGGTCATTAAAATTGTGGAGAATTCTCCAAAGTTGGTTTTGGTCATCAAGGTCATGGAGAACCCTCCAAGGTTGGACTTTGGGGTCATTAAAGCCATGGAGAACCTTCCAAAGTTGGGTTTGGGGTGTGGAACCCCTGAAGGTTGGGGTTTGGGGTCATTAAAATCATGGAGAACCTTCCAAGGTTGGGGAGAACCCTCCAAAGTTGGGCTTTGTGGTCATCAAGGTCGTGGAGAACCTTCCAAAGTTGGGTTTGGTCATTAAAGCCATGGAGAACCTTCCAAGGTTGGACTTTGGGGTCATTAAAATTGTGGAGAACCTTCCAAAGCTGGGTTTGGGGTCATGGAACCCCTGAAGGTTGGGTTTGGTCATCAAGGTCATGGAGAACCTTCCAAAGTGACCATTGGTCATGGTGGGGTCAAGGCCATGCCCCCTGAGTGACCATTGGTCGTCATTGGGTCAAGGCCACGCCCACAGGGTGACCATTGGTCATTGTTGGGTCAAGGCCACGCCCACAGAGTGGTCATTGGTCATTGTGGGGGTCAATGTCAAGGCCACGCCCCCTGAGTGACCATTGGTGATGGTGGGGTCAAGGCCACGCCCCCTGAGTGACCATTGGTGATGGTGGGGTCAAGGCCACGCCCCCTGAGTGACCATTGGTCATCGTGGGGTCAAGGCCACGCCCACAGAGTGGTCATTGGTCATTGTGGGGGGTCAATGTCAAGGTCACGCCCACAGGGTGACCATTGGTGATTGTGGGGTCAAGGCCACGCCCCCTGAGTGACCATTGGTGATGGTGGGGTCAAGGCCACGCCCCCTGAGTGACCATTGGTGATGGTGGGGTCAAGGCCACGCCCCCTGAGTGACCATTGGTAGTTGTGGGGTCAAGGCCACACCCCCAGAGTGACCATTGGTGATGGTGGGGTCAAGGCCACGCCCCCTGAGTGACCATTGGTCACGGTGGGGTCAAGGCCACGCCCCCTGAGTGACCATTGGTCACGGTGGGGTCAAGGAGAGCACAGAGTGGACAATGCAGAGGGGGCGGGGCTTTATTGGGGGCGGGGCTTGATGGGGGGGCGGGGTGAGGGGGAGGAGGGGAGGGAGGAAGGCTCCAGAGGGGGGTGGGGGTGGGACAAGGGCCCAATTTGGGCTTTTTTTGACCCAAAATTTCTCCTCATCTTCATCATCATCACCATCATGGAGACCATCTTCATCTTCATCCTCATCCTCATCTTCATGGAGGACCAAAGATCCAATTTGGGCTTTTTTTGACTCAAAATTCTTCATCTTCATCATCATCTTCATCATCACAACCAAGGGCCCAATTTGGGCCTTTTTTGACCCAAAATTCCTCCTCATCTTCATCATCTTCATGGAGACCATCTTCATCTTCATCCTCATCTTCATGAAGGCCCAAAGATCCAATTTGGGCTTTTTTTGACCCAAAATTCTTCATCATCTTCATCATCTTCATCATCATGACCAAAGCTCCAAATTTGGGCTTTTTTTGACCCAAAATTCTTCATCTTCATCATCATCATGGAGACCATCTTCATCTTCATCATGATGGAGGACCAAGGGTCCATTTTGGGCATTTTTTGACCCAAAATTCCTCCTCATCTTCATCTTCATCCTCATCATCATCCTCATGGAGGTCCAAAGCTCCAATTTGGGCTTTTTTTGACCCAAAATTCTTCATCATCATCATCACCACCATCACCTTCCTCCCCACCCTCCTCCTCCTCCTCAGCCCCTCCCTTTAATCTTCATCCCCTCCTCCACCTTCATCATCCTCGGGGCCTTCATCACCTTCATCATCCTCGGGGCCTTCATCACCTCCACCTTCATCATCCTCGGGGCCTTCATCACCTCCACCTTCATCATCCTCGGGGCCTTCATCACCTTCAGCATCCTCGGGGCCTTCATCACCTCCACCTTCATCATCCTCGGGGCCTTCATCACCTTCAGCATCCTCGGGGCCTTCATCGTCATTTTTGGTCTCTCCTCCCTCCTCCTCCTCCTCGGGGCCTTCCTCCCGGCTCCCTCCTCCTCCTCCTCCTCAGCCCCTCCCTTTAATCTTCATCCCCTCCTCCACCTTCATCATCATCACCAGGGCCTTCATCACCTCCACCTTCATCATCCTCAGGGCCGTCATCTTCATCGGGACCTTCATCACCTCCACCTTCATCATCACCAGGGCCTTCATCACCTCCATCTTCATCCTCGGGACCTTCATCACCTCCACCTTCATCATCACCAGGGCCTTCATCACCTCCACCTTCATCCTCGGGACCTTCATCACCTCCACCTTCATCATCCTCGGGGCCTTCATCGTCATTTTTGGGTTCTCCCTCCTCCTCCTCGGGGTTTTCTTCCTCATTTTTGGGCTCTCCCTCCTCCTCCTCCTCCTCGGGGCCTTCCTCCCGGCCCCTGGCTCCCTCCTCCTCCTCCTCGGGGTGGCAGCAGGCGCAGTCCCAGCGGTGCGCGGGGGCGGAGTCGCGCTGGGGGTCGTAAAAATCTGCCAGAAAGGGGAAAAACGGGAAAAATGAGCCCAGAGTGACCCAGAGTGACCCCTGAGTGACCCTGAGTGACCCTGAGTGACCCCTGAGTGACCCTGAGTGACCACTGAGTGACCCTGAGTGACCCCTGAGTGACCCCTGAGTGACCCCTGAGTGACCACTGAGTGACCCCTGAGTGACCTCTGAGTGACCCCTGAGTGACCCTGAGTGACCCTGAGTGACCCCTGAGTGACCCCTGAGTGACCCCGGAGTGACCCTGAGTGACCCTGAGTGACCCCTGAGTGACCCCAGAGTGACCCCTGAGTGACCCTGAGTGACCCCTGAGTGACCCCTGAGTGACCCTGAGTGACCCCTGAGTGACCCTGAGTGACCCTGAGTGACCCCTGAGTGACCCCTGAGTGACCCTGAGTGACCTCTGAGTGACCCCTGAGTGACCCCTGAGTGACCTCTGAGTGACCCCTGAGTGACCCCTGAGTGACCCTGAGTGACCTGTAAATGATCAATGAGTGACCCCTGAGTGACCCCTGAGTGACCCCTGAGTGACCCCTGAGTGACCCCTGAGTGACTCGCTCACCGAAGGGCCCCGGCCGGGGCGGCCCCTCCAGCCCCTCCAGGACGGTCAGCAGCGCCCGGCACGTCCGGTCGCCCTTGGCCGCGGCCAGAGCGCGGAGTCGCCGCGCCCAGCCCCCGCTGTCCGGCCGGCCGAGCGCGGCCACCTCGGGCTCGGACACGGCTCCGGCCGCCCGCAGCCCGGCCAGCAGCGCCTGGCCCGACACGCGGTCCAGGCGGCGATCCAGGCCGCGGCCGCCCGCTCGGACAATGTCCAGCGCGGCCATGGGGACACGGGGGGGACCTGCGGGGACACGGAGGGGACACCGAGTGGACAGGGAGTGGACAGGGAGTGGACAGTGGGGTGGACAGTGGAGTGGACAGTGGGAATGGACACAGAGTGGACACAGAATGGACACAGAGTGGACACTGGAGTGGACAGTGGGAATAAGGAGTGGACACTGGAGTGGACAGGGACTGGACAGTGTGGTGGACAGTGGGGTGGACAGTGGGGTGGACAGGGAGTGGACACAGAGTGGACAGTGGGGTGGACACTGGAGTGGACAGTGGGGTGGACAGTGGGGTGGACACGGAGTGGACAGGGAGTGGACAGTGGACAGTGGAAGTTGACACAGAGTGGACAGTGGGAATGAGGAGTGGACACAGAGTGGACAGGGAGTGGACAGGGAGTGGACAGTGGAGTGGACACAGAGTGGACAGTGGGGTGGACAGTGGGGTGGACACTGGACAGTGGAAGTGGACACAGAGTGGACAGTGGGAATGAGGAGTGGACACTGGAGTGGACAGTGGGGTGGACACGAAGTGGACAGTGGGAATGAGGAGTGGACACTGGAGTGGACACAGAGTGGACAGGGAGTGGACAGTGGGGTGGACAATGGGGTGGACACTGGAGAGTGGGAGTGGACAGTGCGGTGGACAGGGAGTGAACAGTAGGGGGGACAGGGAGTGGACAGGGAGGGGACAGTGGGGTGGACAGAGTGGACAGGGAGTGGACAGTGGGGGGGACAGGGAGTGGACACAGAGTGGACAGGGAGGGGACAGGGAGGGAACAGTGGGGTGGACACGGAGTGGACACTGGAGAGTGGGAGGGGACAGTGTGGTGGACAGGGAGCGGACAGTGGGAATGAGGAGTGGACACTGGAGTGGACAGAGGAGTGGGCAAGGAGGGGACACTGGAGAGTGGGAGTGGACCGGGAGTGGACAGGGAGGGGACAGTGGGGTGGACAGTGGGGTGGACAGTGGGGTAGACACAGTGGACACAGAGTGGACAGGGAGTGGACAGTGGGAATGAGGAGTGGACACTGGAGTGGACAGGGAGTGGACACAGAGTGGACACTGGAGTGGACAGTGGGGTGGACAGGGAGTGGTCAGTGGGCATGGATATGGAGTGGACAGGGAGGGGACAGTGGGGTGGACAGTGGAGAGTGGGAGTGGACAGTGGGAGTGGACAGGGAGTGGACAGTGGGAATGAGGAGTGGACACTGGAGTGGACACCGGAGTGGACAGGGAGTGGACACTGGAGAGTGGGAGTGGACAGTGGGGTGGACACAGAGTGGACACGGAGTGGACACTGGACACGACAAGGTCCTGACAGAGCCCCTCCCCTACCTTCCCTGGGTTCCCGTCCCCTATAGAATCCCCTCCCCCACCCCTTTGCAGGGCTCTGTCCCCTAAACCCCCCCAGGTGTCCCCAGCTGTCCCCTAAACCCCCCAGGTGTCTCCTACACCCCCCCAGGTGTCCCCTACACTCCCATGTGTCCCCAGGTGTCCCCCATACCCCCCCAGGTGTCCCCACACCCCCCCAGGTGTCCCCTACCCCCCCCAGGTGTCCCCAGGTGTCCCCTACACCCCCCAGGTGTCCCCCATACACCCCCCAGGTGTCCCCTACCCCCCCCAGGTGTCCCCTACCCCCCCCAGGTGTCCCCCACACCCCCCAATACCCCCCAGGTGTCCCCCATACCCCCCAGGTGTCCCTACACCCCCCAGGTGTCCCCCACACCCCCCAGGTGTCCCCCACACCCCCCAGGTGTCCCCTACACCCCCCAGGTGTCCCCACACCCCCCCAGGTGTCCCCCACACCCCCCAGGTGTCCCCACACCCCCCCAGGTGTCCCCCACACCCCCCAGGTGTCCCCTACACCCCCCAGTGTCCCCCATACCCCCCAGGTGTCCCCTACCCCCCCCAGGTGTCCCCTACACCCCCCAGGTGTCCCCCACACCCCCCAGGTGTCCCCACACCCCCCCAGGTGTCCCCCACACCCCCCAGGTGTCCCCTACACCCCCCAGTGTCCCCCATACCCCCAGGTGTCCCCTACACCCCCAGGTGTCCCCAGGTGTCCCTCACACCCCCCAGGTGTCCCCTATCCCCCCCAGGTGTCCCCTACCCCCCAGGTGTCCCCTATAGCCCCAGGTGTCCCCTACATCCCCAGGTGTCCCCCACACCCCCCAGGTGTCCCCAGGTGTCCCCCACACCCCCCAGGTGTCCCCACACCCCCCCCGGGTGTCCCCATCCCCCCTTACCTGCCCTATCGGCGCCCCCCGCTATTTATAGCCCTGACCTTTCCGGCCGGGCCAGGCCCCGCCCCCTGACGTCACCGCGGCTGGGCGGGGCCCTTCGGGGGAGCCTATAGGGGATGGGGGGTGGTGCCAGAGGGGCGGGGGGCGGGGCTTAAGGGGTCCTGGGGGGGTTGGGGGGGTTCTGAGGGGGTTCCATAGGGTGCTATAGGGTTCTGTGGGGTTCTAGAAGGTTCTGAGGGGGTTCCATAGGGTCCTTTAGGGGTTCTATAGGGTTCTAGAAGGTTCTACAGGGGTTCCATAGGGTTCTATAGGGTTCTATAGGGTTCTAGAAGGTTCTACAGGGGTTCCATAGGGTTCTATAGGGTTCTGTGGGGTTCTAGAAGGTTCTGCGGGGGTTCCATAGGGTTCTATAGGGGTTCTGAAGGGTTCTAGAAGGTTCTGTGGGGGTTCCATAGGGTTCTATAGGGTTCTATAGGGTTTTAGAAGGTTCCGGGGGGGTTCCATAGGGTCCTTAAGGGGTTCTGTGGGGTTCTAGAAGGTTCTGTGGGGGTTCCATACGGTCCTGGAGGGGTTCTATAGGGTTCTGAAGGGTTCTAGAAGGTTCTGTGGGGGTTCCAGAGGGGCCTTAAGGGGTTCTGAAGGGTTCTAGAAGGTTCTACAGCGGTTCCATAGGGTCCTTTAGGGTTCTATAGGGTCCTAGAAGGTTCTGTAGGGGTTCCATAGGGTTCTATAGGGTTCTAGAAGGTTCTGTGGGGGTTCCATAGGGTTCTATAGGGGTTCTGAAGGGTTCTAGAAGGTTCTGTGGGGGTTCCATAGGGGCCTTTAGGGTTCTATAGGGTTCTAGAAAGTTCTGTGGGGGTTCCAGAGGGTCCTTAAGGGGTTCTATAGGGTTCTGAAGGGTTCTAGAAGGTTCTGCGGGGGTTCCATAGGGTCCTTAAGGGTTCTGAAGGGTTCTAGAAGGTTCTGAGGGGGTTCCATAGGGTCCTTTAGGGTTCCATAGGGTTCTAGAAGGTTCTGTAGGGGTTCCATAGGGTCCTTTAGGGTTCTGAAGGGTTCTAGAAGGTTCTGTAGGGGTTCCATAGGGTTCTATAGGGGTTCTGAAGGGTTCTAGAAGGTTCTGTGGGGGTTCCATAGGGTTCTATAGGGGTTTTGGGGGTTCTAGAATGTTCTGTGGGGGTTCCATAGGGTCCTTTAGTGTTCTATAGGGTTCTATAGGGTTCTAGAAGGTTCTACAGGGGTTCCATAGGGTCCTTTAGGGGTTCGGGGGGGGGTTCTAGAGGGGTTCTAGAGGGGTTTGGGGGGTTCTATAGGGTTCTATAGGGTTCTGTGGGGTTCTAGAAGGTTCTGTATGGATTTGGGGGTGTGCTAGAGGGTTCTAGAGGGGTTTGGGGGGTTCTAAAGGGGTTTGAGGGGTTCTATAGGGGTTCTATAGGGGTTCTATAGGGGTTCTAGAGGGTTCTAAAGGGCTTTGGGGGGTTCTAGAGGGTTCTATGGGGGTTCTAGAGGGTTCTATAGGGGTTTGGGGGGTTCTATAGGGGTTATAGAGGGTTCTAGAGGGGTTGGGGGTTTCTAAAGGGATTTGAGGGGGTTCTAGATGGTTCTAAAGGGTTCTAGATGGTTATAGAGGGTTCTAAAGGGGTTCTAGAGGGTTCTATAGGGGTTCTAGAGGGTTCTATAGGGGTTTGGGGGGTTCTATAGGGCTTCTAGAGGGTTCTATAGGAGTTTGAGGGGTTCTAGAGGGTTCTAAAGGGGTTCGGGGGCGTTTTGGGTCATTTTGGGGGATTTTGGGGGTGACTTGTGAGGATTTTTGGGGCGATTTTTGGCCTTTTTCTGGCGATTTTTGGGGAGATTTTTTTGCCCCATTCTGTGGTTTCTGGAGTGATTTTGGGGGGGATTTTTGAGGCAATTTTGGGGATTTTTGGGACAAATTTTGGGAGATTTTTGGGGTTATTTGGGGGGATTTTTGGGGGATTTTTAGGGCTATTTTTGGGGTGATTTTTGGGGATTTTTGTGAATTTTTGGGGGGATTTTAGGGGTGATTTTTTTGGGTTTTTTAGAGTGTTTTTGGTGATATTAATGGAGATTTTTAGAAACATTTTTGAGGATTTTTGAGGCAATTTTGGGGTTTTTTGGGGTCATTGTTGAGACAATTTTTGGGGATTTTTGGGACAAATTTTGAGGTGATTTTGGGGAATTTTTGAGGTGACTTTTGGGGATTTTTGGGGTGATTTTTGGAGCAATTTTTGGGACAAATTTTGGGGTCATCTGGGGCAATTTTTGGGGATTTGGGGGCTGATTTTGGGGAGTTTCTGGAGTGATTTTTGGGGCAACTTTTGGGGCGACTTTTTGGGATTTTTGGGGTGATTTTTGGGGAGATTTTTGGGATTTTTTGGGGCAATTTTTGGGGATTTTTAGGGCCATTTTTGGGGCGATTTTTGGGGCGATTTTTGGGATTTTTCGGGGCAATTTTTTCGCCCCATTTCGGGTTGATTTTTGAGCCGAATTTAGACAATTTTACATCGATTTTTGGCCAATTTTTGCGTCGATTTTGGCGACTTTCCACCACCCATTTTTACAACAACATCTTTATTTTGTAAAACCCCCAAAACCCCGAGAATTCCCCCCGAAAAGTCCAAATCCCCTCAGTCGCTGTCGGAGCTGACGACGCCGCGGAGCCGCGACCAATCCGGGGGGGGGGAGGGGCGACGCCGGCGCCGATTTTGGGGCATTTTCGGCGTTTCTCCGCCGGGATCTCGCTGTGGGGGGAAGGGAAGAGGTTAAAAATGGTGAATTTGGGGAAATTTGGGGGTTTGGGGGTTTTTTTTTTTTAACCTGGTAAAATGTTGGAGGCGTCGAGGGCGGCGAGTTCGGCTTTTTCCTCGCGGCGTCGGCCGAGGCGGCGGCAGCGGGCCAGGGAGGGAGCGCCTGGAAAAGGCCAAAATCCACCCAAAATCCACCCAAAATCCCCCAAATCCCAAGAATTCCCTGAAATCCCCCCGAAATTCCGTCCAAAACACCCCAAAATTCCGCAAAAATTCCCCTTAAAATCCAAAAAAATTCCACTCAAACATCCCCAAAATTCCCCCCAAAATCCCCGATCTTCCCCCTCAAAACCCAAATTCCAGCAAAATTCCACCCAAAATCCCCAAATTCCTTGAATTCTCTAAAATCCCCCCAAAATTCCCGAAGTTCCCTCTAAAATTTCATCCGAAATTCCCCAAAATCCCAAAATTCTCCCCAAAAAATCTTCAATATCTTAAAATTGCACCCAAAATCCCCCACAAAATCCGAAAAATTCTCCCAAAATTCCACCAGAGTCCCAAAATTCCACCCAAAATCTCAAAATCGGCCCAAAAGTTCTGAAACAGACCCAAAATTCCATCCAAAAACCCAAAAATTCCACAAAAATTCCCCTAAAAATCCCCAAATTCCACTCAAAAATTCCAAAATTCTCCCCAAAATCTCTTCAGAATCCCCAAATAGACCCAAAATCCCACCAGAATCCCCCTCGAAATCCTGAAATTCTGCCCAAAAATCCCAAAATTCCCCCAAATTTCCTCCCAAAAGATGAAAATTCCACCAAAATTCCCCTTGAAATCCCCAAAATTCTCCCCAAAACTCCAAAAATTTCACCAAAATCCACCAAAAAATTCCAGAAAAATCCCAAAATTCCACCAAAATCACCTCAAAATCCCCGAATTTCGCCCAAAATTCCATCAAAATCTCCTCAAAAATCAAAAATTTCCTTTGAAAATTTCCTCAAATTTCCACTCAAAATTCCTCAAATTCATCAAAATCCCCCCAAAATTCCTCAGAAACCCCCCAAATTCTCAATTTTTCCAAAAATCCCCTCATAAATTCACAATTTTTCCCAAAATTCCCCCAAAAAATTCTTTAAAATTCCCCAAATCCCCTCAGGTACCATCGAGTTCCGCCCGGCTTTGATTCCACCTCAGCCCCTAACCCCCCCCTAAAAACCCCCTCAAATCCACCCCAAAATTCCTCAGAAGCCCCCAAAATTCCCAATTTTTCCCAAAATCCCCTCCTAAATTTACAATTTTCCCCTTAATTCCCCCAAAAAAATTCTTTAAAATTCCCCAAATTCCCAAAATCCCCTCAGGTACCATCGAGTTCCGCCCCGCGCCGGGCCCACCTCAGCCCCAAAAACCCCCTCAAATCCACCCCAAAATTCCTCAGAAGCCCTCAAAATTCCCAATTTTTCCCAAAATCCCCTCATAAATTTACAATTTTCCCCTTAATTCCCAAAAAAAAATTCTTTAAAATTCCCCAAATTCCCCAAATCCCCTCAGGTACCATCGAGTTCCGTCCGGCTCCGGGCCCACCTCAGCCCCAAAAACCCCCTCAAATCCACCCCAAACCTCCCAAAATTCCTCAAAACCTCCCAAATTCTCAATTTTTCCAAAAATCCCCTCATAAATTCACAATTTTTCCAAAATTCCCAAAAAAAATTCTTTAAATTCCCCAAATTCCCTCAGGTACCATCGAGTTCCGCCCGGCTCCGATTCCACCTCAGTCCCCAAACCCCCCCCAAAACCCCCTCAAATCCACCCCAAACCCCCCAAAATTCCACAAAACCCCTCAAATTCTCAATTTTTCCAAAAATCCCCTCACAAATTTACAATTTTCCCCTTAATTCCCCAAAAAAAATTCTTTAAAATTCCCCAAATTCCCCAAATCCCCTCAGGTACCATCGAGTTCCGTCCGGCTCCGGGCCCACCTCAGCCCCAAAAACCCCCTCAAATCCACCCCAAAATTCCTCAGAAGCCCCCAAAATTCCCAATTTTTCCCAAAATCCCCTCATAAATTTACAATTTTCCCCTTAATTCCCAAAAAAAAATTCTTTAAAATTCCCCAAATTCCCCAAATTCCCTCAGGTACCATCGAGTTCCACCCCGAGCCGGGCCCACCTCAGCCCCCAAACCCCCTCAAATCCACCCCAAACCCCCCAAACTTCCAAAAAAAACCCCCAAATCCCCCGACAAGCCCCAAATTCCCCGGATTTCACCCCAAACTTGGCGGTACCGCGGAGCCCGAGGTCCCGCAGGGCTCCCCTGAGCGCCTCCAGCACCTCGCGGCGGCTGCGGCACTTCCGGAAGAGCTGCTTGTAGTTAGGGCGCCCCCCAGCGGCTCGGAGGTATCGCTTCAGCCGCGCCACTTCCGGCGGGTCCTGGGGGCGGGGTTTGCGCTGAGGGGGCGGGGATTGGCTAAACCACGCCCCCTCATCAGTTTTGGCGCGAAACTGAGGGAAAATGGCGGGAATTTTGGGGAGGGGTGGGGAAGGATTTGTGGGATTGGGGAAAATTGGGAAAACTCAAAAATTTCTCCTAAATTTTATCAAATCCCACTAATATTCCCTGAAATCGCCACAAAATTCATCAAAAATCACAAAATTTTGACCAAAATCCCCAAAAAATCCGAAACTTCCAAAGAATTCCGTCAAAATTTCACCCCAAATTCTGCCCAAACCCCCTCAAAATGCATCAAATACCCCCAAAAATCCCCAAATTTCCCCCCAAATTCTTCCCAAATCCCAAAATTCCCCCCAAAATTTTCCCAAAATCTCCAATTTTCCCCCCAATTCCTCCCCAAAATCCCCCCCAATAAAATTTCCATTTTTTTCCCCATAGAATTCCCAATATTTCCCCCAAAAACTCAAATTTCCCCCCAAATTTTCTCCAAAAATCCCAAAATTTCCCCAAAAATCCGAAATTTCCCCAAAACTCCCAACTTTTCCCCAAAGATTCAAAAACTTTCCCGAAAAAATTCCAAAATTTTCCCAAATTTCCCAAAATTCCACCAAATTTTCCCAAGAAATCCCAAAAATTTCTCCCAAATTCCCACATATCTCCCTAAAAAAAACCAAAAATTCCCCCCAAAAATTCAGAATGTTCCCAAATTTCAAAAATTTCCTCCCAAATTCTCCCTGAAAATACCAAAAATTTTTCCCCCTAAATTTTCCCAAATTTTCTCCCAAGTTTTCCCAAAAATTCCCCAATTACCCCTCAAAAAAATCCAAAATTTTCCCAAAAATCCCAAAAAATCTCCCCAAATTTCCCAAAATTTTTCCAAAACTCCAAAACCTTCAAAAATTCCCCAAATTTCTCCCAAAAAAAGCAAAAAATTTCCCCCAAAATCAGAAATTTCCCCCAAATTTCCTCAAAAATATTCCCTCAAAATTTCTAAATTTTCCCAAAATTTTCCCAAACTCCCCCAAAATTTCCTCAAAATCCCAAAATTTTCCCAAAAGTCTCCAATTTTCCTCCCAAAAACCAAAAAATTTTCCCAAAATTCCCCAATTTCCCCCCAAAAATTCTCCCAAACCCCAAAATTACCCCCCAAAATCCAAATTTTTCCCAAATTCCCCCAATTTCCCCCCAAAAACCTCCAAAATTTTCCCAAAATTCCCAAATTTTCCCCCAAAAATCCAAAATTTCCCTCAAATTTACCCCCAAAAACCCCCAAAATTTCTTTAAAAAACCCAAATTTTCCCCAATTTTCCCCCCAAAATTCCCAAATTTTCCCAAAATCCCCCGATTTCCCCCCAATTTTCACCTTCCCGCGCCTCCACCACTCTTCCTCTTCCTCCTCCTCGCCCTTCCTCCTCCTCCTCCTGCTCTTCCTCCTCTCCTCCTCTTCCTCCTTTTCCCGTTTTTGCCGTTTTTTCCGCCCATTTCGCCAGCGGCAAATCCTCCGAATCCGAGCCCGAGGAATTCTGGGCGATTTTCGGGGATTTTTGGGGCATTTTCGGGGCTTTTTGGGCTTTTTCTTCCTCCTCCTCTTCCTCCTCCTCTTCCTCACTCTCAAATTTCCCTTTTTTAGCCCCATTTTTGGCCATTTTTTGGGGTTTTTTCACCTTTTTTTTCCCGTTTTTCCCCTTATTTTCCCGGTCTGAATCTTCCTCTTCCTCCTCATCTTCCTCATCTTCATCCTCCTCTTCTTCCTCACTCTCAATTTTGGCTTTTTTGGCCCCATTTTTGGCCGTTTTTTGGGTTTTTTTCCCCATTTTTCTCCCTTTTTTCCTCATATTTTCCCAGTCTGAATCTTCCTCTTCCTCCTCCTCCTCCTCATCTTCCTCCTCCTCTTCCTCACTCTCCATTTTGCCTTTTTTGGCCTCATTTTTTCCCATTTTTTGCTCCTTTTTTCCTATTTTTTCCCCATTTTTCCCCATTTTCCTCCCATTTTTCCCACCTGGATCTTCCTCCTCCTCATCTTCCTCCTCCTCTTCCTCACTCTCCATTTTGCCCTTTTTTGCCCCATTTTCCCCCATTTTTTTCTCATTTTTCCCAGGTTTTTCCCCAATTTTTCCCTTTTTCACCCCAATCTTCCTCCTCTCCTCCTCTTCCTCTTCCTCATCTTCATCCTCCTCTTCCTCACTTTCAATTTTCTTCCTTTTTGCCCCATTTTTTCCCATTTTTTCCTCCTTTCTCCCAGATTTTCCCCCATTTTTTCCTTTTTTCACCCCATTTTTCTTCCTCTCCTCCTCATCTTCCTCCTCCTCATCTTCCTCCTCCTCTTCCTCACTCTCAATTTTCTTCCTTTTTGCCCCAATTTTCCCCATTTTTTCCTCTTTTTTCCCCTTTTTCACCCCAATTTTCCTCGTTTCTTCCTCGTCTTCATCTTCATCTTCCTCCTCCTCTTCCTCACTCTCCATTTTCCCCTTTTTTGCCCCAATTTTTCCCATTTTTTCCTCTGTTTTCCCCCATTTCCCCCCATTTTTCCCCCCAATTTTCCTCTTCTCCTCCTCCTCATCTTCCTCCTCCTCTTCCTCACTCTCAATTTTCCTCCTTTTTACCCCAATTTTCCCCATTTTTTCCTCTTTTTTCCCCTTTTTCACCCCAATTTTTCTCCTCTCATCCTCCTCCTCCTCCTCATCCTCATCTTCCTCTTCCTCACTCTCCATTTTCCCCTTTTTTGCCCCATTTTTCCCAGATTTTTCCCCGATTTTTCCTTTTTTCACCTCATTTTTCTTCCTCTCCTCTTCCTCATCTTCCTCCTCCTCCTCCTCACTCTCAATTTTCCTCCTTTTTACCCCAAATTTCCCCATTTTCCCCTCATTTTTCACAGATTTTTCCCCATTTTTTCCTTTTTTCACCCCAATCTTCCTCCTCTCCTCTTCCTCCTCCTCTTCCTCCTCTTCCTCACTCTCCATTTTCCCCTTTTTCTCCCCAATTTCCCCCAATTTTTCCTCATTTTTCCCCTTTTTCACCCCAATTTTCTTCACCTCCTCTTCCTCCTCACTCCCAATTTCCCCCTTTTCCCCCTCATTTTTCCCATTTTTCCCTAAATTTTCCCCATTTTCCTTCCTCTCCTCTCCCTCCTCCTCTTCCTCACTCTCCATTTTCCCCATTTTTCCTCCATTTTCCTCCATTTTTTCCCCGTTTTCCCCCTTTTTCACCCCAATTTCCCTCTCCTCTTCCTCCTCTTCCTCCTCCCGCCTACTTTTCCCGCCTTTTCCCTCATTTTTCCCGCCATTTCCCTCGCTTTTCCCGCCATTTTCCCGCCCTTCCATCTCTCCGCTAAGGGGCGTCACGCACAGGGCGTGGTCCCCACTGGCCACGCCCCCTTCTAGCTCCGCGCATGCGTTTTCGGCCTCGCCCCAATCCGGCGCCCTGTGGAGGAAAAAAGGGCGTGGTCAAGCAGGGCGTGGTCACCACGGGGGCGTGGCCACTTCAGGGCGGGGCCCCAGGGGGTCTCCGGTGCTTCCCCTCCCCCCTCCCGGTACCGTTCGCAGCCGCTCGGCGCCGCCGCCGCCGCCATTTTTGAGCCCTCAGAGCGGCAGCCAATGAGGATTGAGATAAAAGACAGCGGGGCGGGACTTGAGACCCAGGACCAATGAGGAGAAGGCGCTGTAAAGCCGGAAGTCATTCAACCAATGGAGGCGAGGAAAAGGCAGGATGTAAATGAGCGACAGCATGACAAGCCAATCAGAATCGACGTTTAGAAGCGCTGACCAACAGGAGTGGGACGGAGGCGGAAAAAAAGTGATAGAATGAGCGGCAACCTCTGCAGCCAATCAGAACCTGTTTTAATGCCCCAACAGCCAATAAGAAGCAGGAAAAGGTGGGACAAAGCTGCTGAACCAATAGCAACGAGAAAGAGGAGGAAAACGGCGTGGCGGTGATTGACATTAAGAGCATCCAATAGGAAAATAGTATTTTTAAAGCTTAACCAATCAGCGATAGCAACAGGCGGGACTTGCCCCGCCTACTCAATCACGCTCGGAGGAGAACCCGGAAGCGGCAGGCGGGATTTCCGCATCGCCACCCAATCAGGCGGCGGCGCGGGAACCTAGCAACCAATGAGGAGCGACGGGAAGGGCGGGGCTTGTCCGCCATGAACGGAGCGAGCGAGGGCGATGTCGGCGGCTACAAACGGCGCTGCCGGGCCCTGAAACGGCGCCTGAAGCTGCTGCTCTACGTGAGGGGCGGGGCCCGACGTGAAGGGCGTGGCCGAGAAAGGGCGGGAAGGGAAAGGGGCGGGGCTTAACGTGAGGGGAGCCCGGGGGGTCCGGGGGGGGGGGGGGTGAGGGGAAAATGGGGAAATTTGAGGGGAAAATTCAAAAATTGAGGGAAAAAGTTAAAAGTTTGAGGGGAAAAAATTGAAAATTCTGGGGTGAAATTGAAAGTTGGAGGGGAGATTTTGAATTTTGGGGGTAAATTGGGGGGTTTGGGGGAAAAATGCTAAATTTGGGGGATAAAAGCTGAATTTTGAGGTTAAAAAATGGCCAAATTTTAGGGGTAGACAGCTGAAAATTAAGGAATAAAACTCCCAAATTATGAAGGGAAAAATACTGAATTTTAGGGGGGAAAAGGCCAAATTTTGGGGCAAAAAGGTGAATTTTCAGGGTTAAAAAAAGTATATTTTAGGGGGTAAAAAGGTGAAATGTAAGGATTAAAAAGCTCGAATTTTGGAGGAAAAAAGGCAAATTTTGATGGAAAAAGTTGAATTTTGGGGGGGGGGGAATTCAAATTTAGGAAGGAAATAATTCAGATTTTTTTGAGGAAAAGAAGCCAAATTTAGGAAGGAAAAATGAGGAAATTTAGGGGGAAAAAATTGAATTTTAGGCGAAAAATCCCTGAGTTTTAGGGGGGAAAGTTGAATTTTGTGGATAAAAAAGCCAAATTTTGAGGGGTAAAAAAACCAAATTTGGGGGGAAACCCCCAAATTTTGGTGTCAAACCAAGGCCAAATTTTAGGGGAAAGAATTAATTTTATAGGATGAAAAAAGCCAAATTTTGAGGGTAAAACTTGAATTTTCGGGGAGAAAAAGTCAAATTTAGGAAGGAAAAATGTGAAATTTTGGGGGGGAAAATTGAATTTTAGGCGAAAAATCCCTCAAATTTTCGGGGATAAAGTTGAATTTTGGTGGTAAAAAAAGCCAAATTTTGAGGGGGAAAACCCCAAATTTTGGTGGGAAAAAAAGGGCCAAGTTTTAGGGGAAAAAATGAATTTTAATGGATTAAAAAAGTCAATTTTTGGGGTAAAAAAGTTGAATTTTAAAGGGAAAAAGGCGAATTTTGGGGTGAAACTCCAGGATTTTGGGGCTGAGGTTTTAGGGGTTGTTTTCCCATCCCCCACGGTGGGTGGGTGTGGCCAAAGTGGCCCCACCCACCCTTTGGCTCCGCCCCCAGGAGCAGGAATGTTTCCAGGAGGAGCTGAGGAGAGCCCAGCGCAAACTGCTGAAAGTCTCCCGGGATAAAAGGTACCAAAATCCCCCAAATTCACCCCAAAAATCCCTTTTAAAACCCCAAATTCCTTTAACACTCCCCCAAAATTCTCAATTTTTCAAGAATTTTATTTTAATTTTGGGGTTTTTTTCCCCTTAATTCCCCATTTTTATTTTGGGGGTTTCTTTTATTTTGGTTTTATTTCCACTTTTCAAATTTATTTTTATTTTTATTTTTTCTTTCAAATGTTCAAATTTTTATATTTATTTTCCTTTTCATTTCCAATTTCATTTTTATTTCATATTTTTATTTTTGCATCAAATTTCTCAAATTTTCATTTTCTTCCTTTTTCTTTTATCACTTTTATTTTCTCTTCAAATTTCCCAATTCCTAGTTTTCATTTTTGATTATATTTTTTATTTTTAGTTTTGATTAATTTTTTATTCTTTATTTTTTTCTTTCAAATATTCCAATTTTCTCTTTGTGTTTTTATTTTTGTTTTTATTTTCCCTTAAAATTTCCAATTTTTATTTTTATTGTTTTGTGCTTTATTTTTTTATACTTTTTTAAAGTTTATTTCCAATTTCATTTTTTGTTTTTGTTCCAAATTTCTCAAATTCTTCTTTTATCCTTTTTTTTCCCTTTTTTCCTTTAAATTTCCCAAATTTGAATTTTTTATTCCTAATTTTCTTATTTTATTTTTTATTTCATTTTTATTCTTTTTCTTAATTTTTCCTTCAAGTTTTCCAATTTTATCTTTTCGTTTTAATTTTTATTTTCATTTTTCCTTCAAATTTTCCAATTTATTTTTTCAATTTTTGCTTTAATTTCCTTTTTTTTTATTTTTACTTCAAATTTCCCAATCTTTTCTTATTATATTAATTTTTTTTTTAATTTCTATTTTTATTTTCATTTTTATTTTCAGTTTTTTCCCCAAATTCCCCAATTTCTCCTCATTTCCCCTCAGTTTCCTCCTGGACCGGCTCCTCCAGTACGAAAACGTCGACGATGATTCCTCAGGTACCTCGTGGTGGGCGGGGTCAAAGGTCACTCCCGGGGCTGGCCCCGCCCCTGCCCCACCCCTCTGATTGGCCCCTCCCCCTCCCCAGACTCGGAGGCGACGGCGTCGTCCGACAACAGCGACGGGGACGGTGCCAAGGGGGCGGAGCCAACGCCCGCCAAGAGGTCAGGCAGGGGTTAAAGGGAGCCAAGATGGCCGCCGGGATGTGGGCGTGGCTTTAAGATGGTTGGCAGAGGGGGCGTGGCTTCAAAATGGCCGCCTGAGGGTTGGGTGGGGTTTTAAAATGGCGGGTCATGGAGGGGGGCTGGGTTCAAGATGGCTGCCGGGAGTGGGTGGGGTTTAAAATGGCGGGTGGGAGGGGGTGGGGCATGAGGATGGCCACTCCCATTTGTGGGTGTGGCTTAAAGTATAGGCAGCTTCAAAATGGCCGCTGCACTTGTGGGAAAGGCATCAAGATGGCTGCCAGAAGTGGGTGTGGCTTCAATGTGGCCACGCCCATTAGGAAGGTGGGATTTTCAAGATGGCAAACACTGGAGTGGGTGTGGCCACGCCCATAAGTGGGTGGAGCATCTGTGTGGGTAGGATTCAAGATGGCCACCATTATGGGGGTCAAAATCCAAGATGGCTGCACCCATGGGGGTGAAAATCCAAGATGGCCGCCACAAATTGGGCGTGGCTAATGCTCTCCCTTCCCCCCACAGGCGCCGCTCGCCCTCCCCTCCCCCCCCGGCCTTTGGCCCCTCCCCCTACATGGTGAGTGCCCCTCCCCCACCCCAAACTCCTCCCTCTTTTTAAACCCCACCCCCTTTTTTGAAGAGTGGGTGTGGTTTAACCTTTGCCCCTCCCCCCAAGATGGCGTCGCCGCCCTACAGCCCCTTCCCGGCGCAGTTCCCGCCCCTCCCCTCGCAGGGCGGGGCCAGGCCACGCCCCTCCCCCGCCCGGCGCAGCAAAGGGACACGGAGGGGGCAGGTACGGGGGGAGGGGCCTAAAGGGGGTGGGGCCAAAGGGGTCGGATGGGGAGGGGTCACTGAAAGGGGGCGGGGCTAAAGAGAGAGGGGGAAATGGGGAGGGGTCACTGAAAGGGGGAGGGGTCACACAGGAGTGTTTGGGGGAGGGGACAAAGTGGGTGTGGCCAAAGGGGGTGGGGTCAGCCAGAGGCTTTTGGGAAAGGGGCAAAGGGGGAGGAGTCAGTGGTGGGGGAGGAGTCAGTGGTGGGGGAGGGGCAAAGGGGGTGGGGCCAGTTAAAGGGGAGGAGTCAGTGAAAGGGGGAGGGGTCACTGAAAGGGGGCTTTGGGGGAGGAGCCAAAAGTGGGAGGGGTCAGTTGGGGTCATCCCTAGGGGTCATGGGGGAGGAGCTAAAAAGGAGGGGAGGGCTCACTGAAAGGGGAGGGGCTAAAAGGGGTGGGGTCATTGAAAGGGGCGGGGCTAAAAGGGGAGGGGTCACTGAAAGGGGGAGGGGCTAAAAGGGGAGGAGTCACTGAAGGGCAGGGGCTAAAAGGGGAGGGGGTCACTGAAAGGGGGAAGGGCTAAAAGGGGAGGGGCTAAAAGGGGAGGGGTCACTGAAAGAGGAGGGGCTAAAATGGGAGGGGTCACTGAAAGGGGGAGGGGCTAAAAGGGGAGGGGGTCACTGAAAGGGGGAGGGGCTAAAAGGGGAGGGGTCGCTCAGTGGTCACTCCTCACTGACCCCTCCCCCCTCTCTCCCCCACAGCCTCCTCCCGCCCCTCCCCCTCTGCCCTTTGGTGGGGGCGGGGCAGGGGCAGGACTGTCAGGTGGGCGTGGCCCTGGTTCGCCCCTCCCTCCGCCTGCCCTGGCCCCGCCCCCCGCCCCTCCCCCCATCCCCCCCACGCTCCCGCGGCGCCTCCTGAGCGACCCCGGGGAGGGGGAGGGGGAGGGCAGCGATGACCCCCTGGACGGCGACGACGAGCTGGTCATCGACCTGCCCGAGTGACCCCTGAGTGACCCCTGAGTGACCTCTGAGTGACCCCTGAGTGACCCCTGAGTGACCCTGAGTGACCCCTGAGTGACCTCTGAGTTACCTCTGAGTGACCCTGAGTGACCCCTGAGTGACCCTGAGTGACCCCGAGTGACCCTGAGTGACCCTGAGTAACCCCTGAGTGACCCCTGAGTGACCCCTGAGTGACCTCTGAGTTACCTCTGAGTGACCTCTGAGTGACCCTGAGTGACCCCTGAGTGACCCCTGAGTGACCCCTGAGTGACCCCTGAGTGACCTCTGAGTGACCCCTGAGTGACCTCTGAGTGACCCTGAGTGACCCCTGAGTGACCCTGAGTGACCCCTGAGTGACCCCTGAGTGACCCCTGAGTGACCCCTGAGTGACCCTGAGTGACCCCTGAGTGACCCTGAGTGACCCCTGAGTGACCCCTGAGTGACCCTGAGTGACCCCTGAGTGACCCCGAGTGACCCCGAGTGACCTCTGAGTGACCCCTGAGTGACCCCTGAGTGACCCCTGAGTGACCCCTGAGTGACCCCTGACCCCAAAGTGAGAAGATTTTCCCTCAAAAAAAGGAAATTTTAGGTTTCTTCCCTCGATTTTTGACAATTTTCCTTAATTTCTGTTGTTAATTAAATGAATTAAAGTTCCATCGTTAATTTCCGCTCTTAAGTTTGGGGTTAATTAATTAATTAAGGGGTTAATTGGGGTGGGAGGGGTTAAAACAAGGGGATGTTTGGTATAAAATGGGGAATTTTAGGGTAAAAAATGGGAAATTTTGCGTAAAAAATGGGAAATTTGGGTAAAAATGTGGATTTTGGGGGTAAAAAATTTGAAATTTTGGGTAAAAATGTGGATTTTGGGAGGAAAAATTTGAAATTTTGGGTGAAATGTGGATTTTGGGGGGAAAAAATTTGAAATTTTGGGTAAAAATGTGGATTTTGGGGGGAAAAATTTGAAATTTTGGGTAAAAATGTGGATTTTGGGGGGAAAAAATTTGAAATTTTGGGTAAAAATGTGGATTTTGGGGGGAAAAAAATTTGAAATTTTGGGTAAAAATGTGGATTTGGGGGGAAAAAATTGGAAATTTTGGGTAAAAATGTGGATTTTGGGGGGAAAAAAATTGAAATTTTGGGTAAAAATGTGGATTTTGGGGGTAAAAAATTTGAAATTTTGGGTAAAATGTGGATTTTGGGGGAAAAATTTGAAATTTTGGGTAAAAATGTGGATTTTGGGGGGAAAAATTTGAAATTTTGGGTAAAAATGTGATTTTGGGGCTAAAAATTTGAAATTTTGGGTAAAAATTTGGATTTGGGGTGTAAAAAATTTGAAACTCTGGGTTAAAATTGGAAATTTTGGGAAAAATGGGGAATTTGGGAGTTAAAATGGTGATTTTTCAATAAAACTGGGAATTTTTGGGGGTAGAAGTGTGGAAATTCGGGGTAAAATATGAATTTTTTGAAATAAAAATGTTGATATTGGGGTTAAAATTGGGGGTTTTGTTAAAATTGGGCATTTTTTGAGTAGTTTTGAGTAAAAATTTGAATTTTGAGGTAGCGTTGGGTATTACGGGTTACAATTGGGGATTTTGGGGTAAAATGGGGATTTTTAGAAGTAAAATTGGGAATTTTGGGGGTTAAAAAGGGGAATTTTGGGCTAAAATTAGGTAATTTTGGGTTAAAATTTGGGATTTTAAGATTCAATCCCGCATTTTTTTAAAAAAATCTTTGATTGCCACCCAAAACTGAAAATTTCAGGGGTAAAATCTGAGATTTTTGGTTAAAATCGGCTGATTGAGGGAGGTCAAAAACCCATTAATTGTCAGGTAAGAACTGACAAATTCTGAGGGGAAAACCGGCGAATTTGGAACAAAAAAGTCGATTTTTGTTAAAAACGTTCGATTTTCACTCCAAACCCGCAAATTTTAGAGGTAAAATCTGAGATTTTGGGTTAAAATCTGCCAATTTTAAGAGGTAAAGAACCTGATATTTCTGAGTGAAAACCTTGCGGATTCTGAGGGGAAAAGTCACAAATTCTGTAGGTAAAACCTTAGAATCTGAGGTGAAAAAGTCGATTTTTATTATAAACATTCGATTCTCACCCCAAACCGCGAATTTCAGGGGTAAAATTCGAGATTTTGGGTTAAAATCGGCCACTTTTAGGAGGTAAATAACCTGATAATGCTGAGAAAAAGCTTGTGAATTCTGATGGAAAAACTCAATAATTTTAAAGAAAAAATCGCGAACTCTGCGGTAAAAACCTTGGAATGGGAGGTGAAAAAGTCGATTTTTATTAAAAACGTTCGATTCTCACCCAAACCGAGAATTTTTGGGGCAAAATCCGCCGATTTTGGGTCCTCGGCCCCTCCGGACTCGCTTTCCCAGCGTCCCCTGCGCGCCAAACCGGAAAAAAGGCGGGAATTGGGAGAGGAGCTGACGCGAGCGCCCGGGGAATTGTGAGGTAAAAACTCGCGAATTCTGAGGTAAAAATCTTCGGATTTGAGGCAAAAAAGTCGATTTTTATTAAAAACATTCGATTCTCACCCAAACCGAGAATTTTTGGGGCAAAATCCGCCGATTTTGGGTCCTCGGCCCCTCCGGACTCGCTTTCCCAGCGTCCCCTGCGCGCCAAACAGGAAAAAAGGCGGGAATTGGGAGAGGAGCTGACGCGAGCGCCCGGGGAATTGTGAGGTAAAAACTCGCGAATTCTGAGGTAAAAATCTTCGGATTTGAGGCAAAAAAGTCGATTTTTATTAAAAACATTCGATTCTCACCCAAACCGAGAATTTTTGGGGCAAAATCCGCCGATTTTGGGTCCTCGGCCCCTCCGGACTCGCTTTCCCAGCGTCCCCTGCGCGCCAAACCGGAAAAAAGGCGGGAATTGGGAGAGGAGCTGACGCGAGCTCCCTGGGAATTGTGAGGTAAAAACTCGCGAATTCTGAGGTAAAAATCTTCGGATTTGAGGCAAAAAAGTCGATTTTTATTAAAAATATTAAACTTCTGCCGAGAGAGGTGAATCTGGGGGGAAAAATTTGAAGATTTTGTGTCAAAATTGGCCGATTTGGGAGGTAAAAATACTGATAATTTTGGGGTGACAACTTCATTGTGAGGTAAAAACTCACGAATTCTCAGGTAAAAATCTTCGAATTTGAGGCAAAAAAGACTATTTTTATTAAAAAAATAAATTTTATACCAAGATACGTGAATTTGAGGGGTAAAAACCAAAATTTTTGAGTCAAAATTGGCCGATTTGGGTATTAAAGATACTATAAATCAGGTGACACATGGACTGTGAGGTAAAACTTACGAATTCTGAGGTAAAACATCTTCCAATTTGAGACAAAAACATCGATTTTTATTAAAAATATTAAATTTCTTTCCAGAGACGTGAGTTTAGGGGGTAAAATCTGAAATTTTTGGGTCAAAATTGGCTGATTTGGGAGGTAAAAATACTGATAATTTTGGGGTGACAACTGCATTGTGAGGTAAAAACTCACGAATTCTGAGGTAAAAATCTTCGAATTTGAGGCAAACAAGACTATTTTTATTAAAAAAATAAAATTTATACCAAGATACGTGAATTTGAGGGGTAAAAACCAAAATTTTTGAGTCAAAATTGGCCGATTTGTGTATTAAAGATACTATAAATCAGGTGACACATGGACTGTGAGGTAAAACTTACGAATTCTGAGGTAAAACATCTTCCAATTTGAGACAAAAACATTGATTTTTATTAAAAATATTATATTTCTGCCCAGAGAGGTGAATCTGGGGGGAAAAATCTGAAATTTTTGTGTCAAAATTGGCCGATTTGGGAGGTAAAAATACTGATAATTTTGGGGTGACAACTTCATTGTGAGGTAAAAACTCGCGAATTCTGAGGTAAAAATCTTCGAATTTGAGGCAAAAAAAGCAGATTTATTAAAATGATTCAATTTCTACCCAGAGATGTGAATTTGGGGGGTAAAATCCGACATTTTTTGGTCAAAGTCAGCTGATTTCTGAGGTAAAAATATTGATAATTACGAGGCAAAACATGAATTGTAAGGTAAAAAAGTCGTGAAGTTTGAAATTAAAATATCAGAATTTGAGGGAAAAAAGTAGATTTTTATTTAAATAATTGAATTGCTACACAGAAACATGAATTTCGGAGGTAAAACCCGACATTTTTGGGTCCAAATCGGGCGCTTTTAAGAAGTAAAAACCTCGGCAATTGTGAGATAAAAACTTGAGAGTTCTGAGGTAAAAATCGTCGAACCTGAAGCAAAACCTCCCCGTTTTTATTTAAAGTTTTCAATTCTTATCCCAAACCACGAATTTCGTGGGTAAAATCTGACATTTTTGACATAAATCAGCCGATTTTTGAGGTAAAACCTCGATAATTCTGAGGTAAAACCTCGAGAATTCTGAAGGAAAAACCTTCGAATTAAAGGTTTAGAAGTCGATTTTTATTAAACCCGTTCGATTCTCACCCAAACCACCAATTTCAGAGGTAAAATCCGAAATTATGGGTTGAAATCAATCGAATTTAGGAGGTAAACCCCCCGATAATTCTGAGGTAAATACTCCCGGAATTCTGAGGTAAAAACTCACGAATGTAGAAGGAAAAACCTTCGAATCTGAGGTTAAAAAGTAGATTTTTATTTAAAACGTTCAATTCTCACTCCAAACCCGCGAATTTCGGGGGTAAAATCCGAGATTTTGGGTTAAAGTCTGCCGATATTAGGAGGTAAAACTCCGATAATTCTTTGGTAAAAAACTCACGTATTCTGTGGGAAAAACTTGGAAATTCTGAGGGGAAAACCCTCGAATATGATGGTAAAACAAGTAGAATTTTTTAAGAAACGTTAGGTTGTCGCCCAAAATCACGAATTTCGGAGGTTAAATCTGATATTTTTGGTATTAAATCGACCGATTTGGGGAGGCAAATAACCCGATAATTCTGAGGTAAAAACTCACGAATTCTGAGGGAAAATTCGCGAATCCTGAAGTAAAAACCTTCGAACCTGAGGTTTAAAAGTGGATTTTTATTTAAAACGTTCGATTCTCACCCAAACCACGACTTTTTGGGGCAAAATCTTCCGATTTCAACTCTTTGCCACTTACGGACTCGCTTTCCCAGCGTTCCTCGCGTCCCAACCCGGAAGTAGGGCGGTCTAAAGAGAGGAAGTGACGCAGAGTCACTTCCGCTTAGGCCTTTCGGCCCTTCCGTACCGGCGGCTCCGCGTGCGGCGCGTTCGGTGCGGGGGGGGGAGAAGGGCGGAATTGGGGGGTGGGGGAGGGGCCCAGGGGGTGTCCTGGGGTGGGGGTTGGGGCGCGGGGTGGGGGAGGGAAGGATTTGGGGCGAAATTCGCGGATTTTGGGGCAAAAAACGCGGCAGAAATCGGAGCTTGGGAAGGGTGGGAGGGGTGGGGGAAGGGCGGAATTCGGGCGTTTCGGGGCCGAATTTTGGGGATTTTGAGGAAAAATTGGGAGATTTTGGGCTGGAATTGTTGATTTGGGGTTCAAATTTGGGGGTTTTTGGTCCAAATTTGGCTTTAAAATCCCCAATTTTCGCGGTAAACCTCTCAGATTTTGGGTCAAACCGCTCGAATTCTGGGTTTAACCCGTGAAGTTTCGCATCAAAATGGTGAAATTTCGGGTGAAAATGGTGAAATTTCGGGTGCGAACCTCGGGGGTTTTTGGCGGTTTTGTCTCCCCAGGCTGCCCCTTCCCCTGTCGTTGCCGCCCCTCCCTCTCTGTCGCGATAATGTCGCGATTCTTCACCACCGGTTCCGACTCCGAGTCCGAGTCGTCGGCGTCGGGAGACGAAACCGCGCCCAAAGCGCCGGGGGGACCCTACAGCAAGTGGGGCGGGGCTAAAGGGAAAGGGGAGGGGCTTATAGGGATTAGGGGAGGGGTTAAATGAGAAAGGGGAGGGGTAAATGGGAGAAAGAGGAGGGGCTTAAATGGAAAGGGGAGGAGTTAAAGGGAAAAGGGGAGGGGCATAAATAGGAGGGGGAAGGGTTTTAAAGGAAAGGGGAGGGGTTTAAGGAAAAGGGGAGGGGTTAAAGCGGAGTGGGAAGGGTTAAAATGGGTGGGAAAGGATGGGAAAGGGGCGGGGTTAAGGGAAAGGGGGAGGGGCTAAAAGGAAAAATATTTAAATGGAGTTACAAGAAGGAGGAGGAGCTACAGGGAAGGGGAGGGGTTTAAGGGAGTGGGGCGGAGTTTAAAGAGGAAAAGGAGGGGTTAAAGGAAAAGGGGAGGGGCCTGATGATGGGGAGGGGCTAAAGGGGAGGCAAGGGGCAAAAGGGGAGGGCTTAAAGTGGAGTGGGAAGGGTTAAAATGGGTGGGAAAGGATGGGAAAGGGGCGGGGTTAAAGGGAAAGGGAGGGGCTAAAAGGAAATAAATTTAAATAAATTTAAATAAACTTAACTTAAAAAGGGGGGTTACAAGAAGGAGGAGGAGCTAAGGGGAAGGGGTGGGGTTTAAAGGAAAAGGGGAGGGTTTAAAGGAAAGGGGAGGGGTTTAAAGGAAAAGGGGTGTGGTTTTAAGGAAAGGGGTGTGGTTTAAAGGAAAAGGGGAGGGGTTTTAAGGAAAAGGGGAGGGGTTTAAAGGAAAGGGGAGGAGTTTAAAGGAAAGGGGAGGGGTTTAAAGAAAAATGGGAGGGGTTTAAAGGAAAGGGGAGGGGTTTAAAGGAAAAGGGGAGGGGTTTAAAGGAAAAGGGGAGGGGTTTTTAGGAAAGGGGAGGGGTTTAAAGGAAAGGGGAGGGGTTTAAAGGAAAGGGGAGGGGTTTAAAGGAAAGGGGAGGGGTTTAAAGGAAAAGGGGAGGGGTTTAAAGGAAAAGGGGAGGAGTTTAAAGGAAAAGGGGAGGAGTTTTAAGGAACGGGGAGGAGTTTAAAGGAAAAGGGGAGGGGTTTAAAGGAAAGGGGAGGGGTTTAAAGGAAAGGGGAGGGGTTTAAAGGAAAAGGGGAGGGGTTTAAAGGAAAAGGGGAGGGGCTTAAAGGAAAGGGGAGGGGTTTAAAGGAAAAGGGGAGGGGTTTAAAGGAAAAGGGGAGTGGTTTAAAGGAAAGGGGAGGGGTTTAAAGGAAAAGGGGAGGGGTTTAAAGAAAGGGGAGGGGTTTAAAGGAAAGGGGAGGGGTTTTAAAAAGGGGAGGGGTTTAAGGAAAGGGGAGGGGTTTAAAGGAAAGGGGAGGGGTTTAAAGGAAAGGGGAGGGGTTTAAAGGAAAAGGGGAGGGGTTTAAAGAAAGGGGAGGGGTTTAAAGGAAAGGGGAGGGGTTTTAAAAAGGGGAGGGGTTTAAGGAAAGGGGAGGAGTTTAAAGGAAAAGGGGAGGGGTTTAAAGGAAAGGGGAGGGGTTTAAAGGAAAAGGGGAGGGGTTTAAAGGAAAAGGGGAGGGGTTTAAAGGAAAAGGGGAGGGGTTTAAAGGAAAGGGGAGGGGTTTAAAGGAAAGGGGAGGAGTTTAAAGGAAAAGGGGAGGGGTTAAAGGGTCGTGGCCCCCGCCCCCAGGCCGCTGCTGCTCAGCGAGGATGAGGAGGACACGAAGCGCGTGGTGAGGAGCGCCCGCGACAAGAGGTGAGAGCTATTGATCCGTATTGATCGGTATTGATTGGTTATTAATCGGTGCGGGATCGGCCATTGATCGGGTATTGATCAGCATTGATCGGTATTGATCGGTGTGGGATCGGCCATTGATTGGGTATTGATTGGTATTGATTGGTGTGGGATCGGTGTGGGATCGGCCATTGATTGGTATTGATTGGTATTGATCAGTGTGGGATCGGCCATTGATTGGGTATTGATCGGTATTGATCGGTATTGATTGGTGTTGATCGGTGTGGGATCGGCCATTGATTGGTTATTGATCCGTATTGATCGGTATTGATTGGTATTAATCAGTGTGGGATCGTCCATTGATTGGTTATTGATCGGCATTGATCGGTATTGATTGGTATTAATCAGTGTGGGATTGTCCATTGATTGGGTATTGATCGGTATTGATGGGTATTGATCAGTGTGGGATCGGCCATTGATTGGGTATTGATTGGTGTGGGATCGTCCATTGATTGGTTTGTTGATCGGCATTGACCGGGTATTGATCAGTGTGAAATCGTCCATTGATTGGTTATTGATCGTCATTGATCGGTATTGATTGGTATTGATCAGTGTGGGATCGTCCATTGATCACCTACTGATCAGGTATTGATCAGTGTTTGATCGTCCATTGATCAGCTATTGATCGGTGTTTGATTGTCCATTGATCACCTATTGATCGGGTATTGATTGATACTTATCAATCCCTATTGATCCCAATGGGTCTGTATTGATCCCTATTGATCCCAATTGGTCTGTATTGATCCCTATTGGTCCCAATGGGTCCGTATTGATCCTTATTGGTCCCAATGGGTCCCTATTGATCCCTATTGGTTTGGTCCCTGTTGATCTCAATGGCTCCAAATTGATCCCAATTGATCCCTATTGATCCCTGTTGGTCCCAATGGCCCCACATTGATCCCTATTGATCCTGATCAATCCCAATGGGCACAAATTGATCCCTATTGGTCCCAATGGGTCCGTATTGATCCTTATTGGTCCCAATGGGTCCCTATTGATCCCTATTGGTTTGGTTCCTATTGATCTCAATGGCTCCAAATCGACCCCAATTGATCCTGATCAATCCCTATTGATCCCAACGGGTCTGTATTGATCCCTATTGGTCCCAATGGGTCCGTATTGATCCCTATTGGTCCCAATGGGTCTGTATTGATCCCTATTGGTTCCTATTGGTCCATATTGATCCCTATTGGTTCTTATTGGTTTGGTTCCTATTGATCCCAATGGCTCCAAATTGATCCCGATTGATCCCTATTGATCCCAATGGGTCTGTATTGATCCCTATTGATCCCAATGGGTCCGTATTGATCCCTATATGTTCCTATTGATCCCTATTGGTTTGGTCCCTATCGACCCCAATGGCTCCAAATTGATCCCGATTGATCCCGACCGTTCCAAACTGACCCCCAATCGATCCCGATCGATCCCCTATTGATCCCAGGTACGAGGAGCTCACCAACCTGATCCGCTCCATCCGCAACGCCATGAAGATCCGCGACGTCAGCCGCTGCCTCGAGGTGCCCCAAACCCCCAAATTTTCCTCTTTTTCCCCCCAAAAATTCCCTTTTTCCCCTTTATTTATTCTTTTTCCCCCATTTTTTGCTCCTTTTCCCATGGTTTTTTCTCATTTTCCCCTATTATTTCTCCTTTTTCCAAAATTTGCCTCATTTTCCCCCCTTTTTTTCCTGATTTTTTCACCATTTCCCCCCATTTTTCCTTCTCTTTTTTTTTTTCCATATTATCAATTTCCTCTTCCTTTTTTCCCATTTTCCCCCTTTTCCCCCCCAAACCCTCTTCTCCCTCTCCACTGATTCCATTCTCCCTAAAAATTTCCCTTTTTTTCCCCCCAAACTCTTTGATTTTCACCCCAAAATTCCATTTTTTTTGAACTTTTTTTTGAATTTTTTCCCCCAATTTCAGGAGTTTGAGCTGCTGGGCCGAGCCTGGACCAAGGCCAAGGGCGTGGTGGACAGGGACGGCGTTCCCCGCTTCTACCTCCGGATCCTGGCTGACCTCGAGGATTATCTCAACGAGGTGAGGCCACCCTGGGGCTAAAAAATCCAAATTTGGCACATTTCAGTAATTTAGCATTTTTTTCAGATTTTTCCCAGCACTTTTTAAGGCTTTTTTGGCTTTTTTTCTGATTTTTTTCTGATTTTTTTCTGATTTTTTTCTGATTTTTTTCTGATTTTTTCTGATTTTTTTCTGATTTTTTTCTGATTTTTTTCAGATTTTTCCCAGCACTTTTTAAGGCTTTTTTGGCTTTTTTTCTGATTTTTTTCTGATTTTTTTCTGATTTTTTTCTGATTTTTTTCAGATTTTTCCCAGCACTTTTTAAAGCTTTTTTGGCTTTTTTTCTGATTTTTTTCTGATTTTTTTCTGATTTTTTTCAGATTTTTCCCAGCACTTTTTAAAGCTTTTTTGGCTTTTTTTCTGATTTTTTTCTGATTTTTTTCTGATTTTTTTCTGATTTTTTTCTGATTTTTCCCAGCATTTTAAAAGCTTTTTTGGCTTTTTTTCTGATTTTTTTTCTGATTTTTTCTGATTTTTTTCTGATTTTTCCCAGCACTTTTTAAGGCTTTTTTGGTTTTTTTTCTGATTTTTTTCTGATTTTTTTCTGATTTTTCCCAGCACTTTTTAAGGCTTTTTTGGTTTTTTTTCTGATTTTTTTCTGATTTTTTTCAGATTTTTTTCTGATTTTTTTCAGATTTTTCCCAGCACTTTTTAAGGCTTTTTTGGCTTTTTTTCTGATTTTTTTCTGATTTTTTTCTGATTTTTTTCAGATTTTTTTCAGATTTTTTTCAGATTTTTTTCAGATTTTTCCCAGCACTTTTTAAGGCTTTTTTGGTTTTTTTTTCTGATTTTTTTCTGATTTTTTTCTGATTTTTCCCAGCACTTTTTAAAGCTTTTTTGGTTTTTTTTTCTGATTTTTTTCTGATTTTTTTCAGATTTTTTTCTGATTTTTTTCTGATTTTTCCCAGCACTTTTTAAGGCTTTTTTGGCTTTTTTTCTGATTTTTTTCTGATTTTTTTCTGATTTTTTTCAGATTTTTTCCCAGCACTTTTTTAGGCTTTTTTGGCTTTTTTTCTGATTTTTTTCTGGTTTTTTTCTGATTTTTTTCTGATTTTTTTCTGATTTTTCCCAGCACTTTTTAAGGCTTTTTTGGCTTTTTTTCTGATTTTTTTCTGATTTTTTTTCTGATTTTTTTCTGATTTTTTTCTAATTTTTCCCAGCACTTTTTAAAGCTTTTTTGGCTTTTTTTCTGATTTTTTTCTGATTTTTTTCTGATTTTTTTCTGATTTTTTCTGATTTTTTTCAGAATTTTTCCCAGCACTTTTTAAGGCTTTTTTGGCTTTTTTTCTGATTTTTTTCTGATTTTTATCTGATTTTTTTCTGATTTTTTTCTGATTTTTTTCTGATTTTTTTCTGATTTTTCCCAGCACTTTTTAAGGCTTTTTTGGCTTTTTTTCTGATTTTTTTCTGATTTTTTTCTGATTTTTTTCAGATTTTTTCCCAGCACTTTTTTAGGCTTTTTTGGCTTTTTTTCTGATTTTTTTCTGGTTTTTTTCTGATTTATTTCTGATTTTTTTCAGATTTTTCCCAGCACTTTTTAAGGCTTTTTTGGCTTTTTTTCTGATTTTTTTCTGATTTTTTTCTGATTTTTTTCTGATTTTTTTCTGATTTTTTTCTGATTTTTTTCTGATTTTTCCCAGCACTTTTTACAGCTTTTTTGGCTTTTTTTCTGATTTTTTTCTGATTTTTTTCTGATTTTTTTCTGATTTTTTTCTGATTTTTTTTCAGATTTTTCCCAGCACTTTTTAAAGCTTTTTTGGCTTTTTTTCTGATTTTTTTCTGATTTTTTTCTGATTTTTTTCTGATTTTTTTTTACATTTTTAAATTTTTTTTTTAAATAATTATTTTAGAATATTGTCCAAACTTATGTGGGATTTTTAAGGTTATTTTTCCTTAATTTTTTTTGTATTTTTAGGATTTTTTTTCAGATTTTTTTGGGAATTTTTTAGGATTTTTTAAAAATTTTTTTTTAATTTTTTAGATTTTTTTTTCAGATATTTTTGGTATTATTTAGAAATATTTTTTTTAGATTTTTTTGGGAATTTTTAGGAATTTTTGAGGTAGTTTTAGAATGTTTTAGCATTTTCTAAAATTTTTTGGGATATTTTTTAGGATTTTTTTTCAGATTTTTAAAATTTTTTAAGAAATATTTTTATTTTTATTTTTATTTTTTTGGAATTTTTTTTCCAGCTCTTTTTGGTATTTTTTAGGATTTTTATTTTAAGATTTTTTTGGGATTTTTTCAGATTTTTTTTGAACATTTGGGATTTTTTTAAATTTTTGGGGGTATTTTTTAGGATTTTTATCAGATTTTTTAGGATTTTTTTCAGTTTATTTTGGGGAATTTTTTAGAGTTTTTTTACAATTTTTGGGTCATTTTTGGTGATTTTTGGGTCCCTTTGGTTCCTTTTGAGCCACTTTGGGTCATTTTTGGGTCATTTTTTCTCATTTTTGGTCATTTTTTATCATTTTTTATCATTTTTGGTCATTTTTGGGTCATTTTTGGTCATTTTTGGGTCATTTTTGGTCATTTTTGGACATTTTGGGGTCATTTTTGGTCATTTTTTTGTTGTTTTTTCTCATTTTTTGGTCATTTTTGGTCATTTTTGGGTCATTTTTGGTCTTTTTTTTTTTCGTTTTTTCTCATTTTTGGGTCATTTTTGGTCATTTTTGGGTCATTTTTTCTCATTTTTGGGTCATTTTTTATCATTTTTGGTCATTTTTTATCATTTTTGGTCATTTTTGGTCATTTTTGGGTCATTTTTGGACATTTTTGGGTCATTTTTGGTCATTTTTGGTCATTTTTTCTCATTTTTGGGTCATTTTTTATCATTTTTGGTCATTTTTGGGTCATTTTTGGTCATTTTTGGGTCATTTTTGGTCATTTTTTGGTCATTTTTGGTCATTTTTTTGTCGTTTTTTCTCATTTTTGGGTCATTTTTGGTCATTTTTGGTCATTTTTTTGGTTATTTTTTTCTTCATTTTTGGTCATTTTTGGGTCATTTTTGGTCATTTTTTTTTGTCGTTTTTTCTCATTTTTGGGTCATTTTTTCTCATTTTTGGGTCATTTTTGGACATTTTTTTGTCGTTTTTTCTCATTTTGGGGTCATTTTTGGACATTTTTGGACATTTTTTGGTCATTTTTGGTCATTTTTGGTCATTTTTGGGTCGTTTTTTCTCATTTTTGGGTCATTTTTGGTCATTTTTGGTCATTTTTTGGTCATTTTTGGTCATTTTTGGTCATTTTTGGTCATTTTTGGGTCATTTTTGGTCATTTTGGTCATTTTTGGGTCATTTTTTATCTTTTGGGTCATTTTTGGTCATTTTGGGTCATTTTTGGGTCATTTTTTATCATTTTTGGGTCATTTTGTCATTTTTGGTCATTTTTGGTCATTTTTGGTCATTTTTGGTCATTTTTTCTCATTTTTGGGTCATTTTTGGTCATTTTTTATCATTTTTGGTCATTTTTGGGTCATTTTTGGTCATATTTGGTCATTTTTTTCATTTTTGGTCAT